>NC_133618.1:459181281-459481281 GCF_048593235.1 Sminthopsis crassicaudata | reverse complement strand
CTTCTGCCTCTAGCTCCCTCCAAATGTCTCCAAATCCAAAGATTTGTACTTCAACCTCCAGCCAACACAAAGGTAGAAAATGGAATAAATCTGTCTCTACCTCTCAGAGCTTCTAGTGGGCTTCTCCTTTCTGTCCCTGACAGCTCCTCCGTATATATCCCACATTGAGTATACACTAATTATTATATCACTAGGAACCATTATTTGTTGTAGGATTAAATCAATGCTAAACTAGATTTAACCACTGTCTCCTCAATTCCACTTAGTATCTTGTTTCAAGTTACTGGCCCATAATATCTCTATCTAGGATCAGATCAATCATACTGAACCATGCTAAATTAGATAATTATTGTCTCCATCAATTCCACTGTCTTAGTATGTAAGAATCTTACAAGGTTTTGCAAAGGTAAATATTGAAAATTATATTTGCATATATTTTGAAATTTAAAGCTATTATTTAAAAAATGTAATGTGTAACCAGAAAAAGAAAAGAATACAAAAGAAAAAATATTGATGAGAGAATGTAAATTAAAACAACTCTGAGGCACCACTTTATAACTACCAAATTGGGTAAGATGACAAGAAAAGATAATGATAAATGTCGAAGGGGATTGTAAAAACTGGGACACTAATTCGTTGCTGATGGAGTTGTGAAATGATCCAATTATTTTGGAGAGCAATTTGGAACTATTCCCAAAGGACAGTAAATCTGTATACCACTTTTGATTCAGTAGTCTCACCACTAGGTCTGTATCCCAAAGAGACCATGAAAGAGGGGAAAAGACCCAAATGTGCAAAAATATTTATAGCAGCTCTATTTATAGTGTCAATGAATTGAAAAATGAGTGGATGTCCATCAATTGGAGAAGGACTGAATAAGTTAAGGTATAAGAATATAATGAAACATTATTTTTCTATAAAAAATGCTGAATACGTTGATTTCAGGCAAGTCTGGAACAATCTACTTGAACTGATTCTGAGTCAAGCAAGCAGAACCAGGAAAACCTACACAGCAACAGCAAGATTGTGTGATGATTAAATATGGTAAACTTATCTCTTATCAGGAATTCAGTGATCCAAGACAGTTCCAATAAGCTCTGGATGGAAAATGCCATCTGCATTCAGAGAAAGAACTATTGAATGAAAATTGAAACATATGATTTTCATTTTTTTTCCATTTCTTTTTTCCCTTTCTTAGAGTTTTCCCCTTTTGTTCCAATTTTTCTCTCCCTCCATGGCACATAATATTATAAATATATATATATATATATATATATATATATATATATATATATATATATATATATATATATATATATATATATATATATATATATATATATATATATATATATATATATATAAAATAAAAAAAAAAAGGTAGAAGAATGACCTCAGGTATGATTTCTTGGTGTCACTTTTTCTAATAATATTTATAAGTATGAAAGTATGTAAGTATGAAAAAAATGAATATGCATGTATTATCTAAAAATTAAAATAAAGAAAGCATTTATTAAGTAACTATGATGTTCCAGTCATTGTGCATAGTACCTTAAAATATGATCTCAATCTTTACAACATCTTTGAAAGATAATTGCTATTATTATCCTGTTTTAGTTATGAAAAACTGAAGCACATAGAAAATAAGGGATTTATCTGGGGTCAAACAACTAGTAAGTATTTGAGTAGGGATTTGTACTCAGGAATCTTCTCAACCAGGCTCAATGCTCTATCCAGTGTAGTACCCAAATTTCTTCTTTGTTCTAACAGCCTTTTTGCCCAAATGGTTCCTTTTCCCTTTTTTATGATCTCTTTGGGATAGAGGCCTAGTAACTGCTGGATCAAATGCTGTGGACATTTTGATAGAATTTTGGCAGAGCTCCATATTGCTCCCCAGAATGGTTGGATCAATTTATAACTCTATTAACAATATATTAATGTATCAGTTTTCATCTTAGCTAATCTAAGAGGTGTAGAGGTACCTAAATTTCTAAAGAGAAAATTCAGCCAATGGAATTTAAATTTGAGATAACAGTCTCCATGGAAGAGAAAAGGATGATTCCTTGTATTTTATCCACAAGTGAAATCTAAGTGTACTGATTCCATGAAATATTATTAGAAAAAGTGATACCAAGAAATCATACCTGAGGTCATTCTTCTACTTTTTTTTAAATTTTTTTTTATTTTATATATATATATATATATATATATATATATATGTATATATATATATATACATATATATATATATATTTATAATATTATCCCTTGTATTCATTTTTCCAAATTACCCCCCCCTCTATTCCCTCCCCCCGATGACAGGCAATCCCATACATTTTACATGTGTTACAATATAGTCTAGGTACAATACATGTGTGTGAATATCATTTTCTTGTTGCACAATAAACATTAGAATCCGAAGGTACATGCAACCTGGGCAGACAGATATTAGTGCCAACAATTTACATTCACTTCCCAGTGTTTCTTCTCTGGGTGTAGCTACCTCTGTCCATCATTGATCAACTGGAAGTGAGTTGGATCTTCTTTATGTTGAAGATTTCCACTTCCATCAGAATACATCCTCATAAAGTATTGTTGTTGAAATGTACAGTGATCTTCTGGTTCTGCTCATTTCACTCAGCATCAGTTGATTTAAGTCTTTCCAGGCCTCTCTGTATTCCTCCTGCTGGTCATTTCTTACAGAGCAATAATATTCCATAACCTTCATATACCATAATTTACCCAACCATTCTCCAACTGGTGGACATCCATTCATCTTCCAGTTTCTAGCTACAACAAAAAGAGCTGCCACAAACATTTTGGCACATATATGTCTCTTTCCGCTCTTTAGTATTTCTTTGGAATATAATCCCAGTAGTAGCGCTGCTGGGTCAAAGGGTATGCACAGTTTGATAACTTTTTGGGCATAATTCCAGATTGCTCTCCAGAATGGCTGGATTCTTTCGCAACTCCACCAGCAATGTATTAGTGTCCCAATTTCCCCACATCCGCTCCAACATTTATCATTATTTGTTCCTGTCATCTTAGCCAATCTGACAGGTGTGTAGTGGTATCTCAGAGTGGTCTTAATTTGCATTTCTCTGATCAGTAGTGATTTGGAACACTCTTTCATGTGAGTGGATATAGTTTCAATTTCTTCCTCTGAGAATTGTCTGTTCATATCCTTTGACCATTTATCAATTGGAGAATGGTTTGGTTTCTTATAAATTATGGTCAGTTCTCTATATATTTTGGAAATGAGACCTTTGTCAGAACCTTTGTTTTTAAAAATATTTTCCCAATTTGTTACTTCCCTTCTAATCTTGTTTGCATTATATTATTTGTACAGAAACTTTTTAGTTTAATGTAATCAAAATCTATTTTGTGATCAATAATGATCTCTAGTTCTCCTTTGGTCATAAATTCCTTCCTCCTCCACAAGTCTGAGAGGTAGATTATCCTCTGTTCCTCTAATCTATTTATTATCTCCCTCTTTATGCCTAAAATTCTTCTACCTTTGATAAAACTATTTAGTACAGAGAAGTTTAGAATAAGTCCAACAAGTATCTTCAAAATTTGTTATCAGTAAGTGGATACATCATTCTAAAATAAGGAATATCAAAGCAAAGAGCATGACAGTAATATATCGTTTAAGGATTAGATTTCATTTAGTCTACTTCCCTCATTTTCAAATAAAGAACCTCAGTCTCAGGGAGCATATGACTTCTCTAAAGTCAGATATTTGGGCAATATAAGATACTAACTAGAAGTTAACTAACTAGGCATTGTGGTGCTTTGTTCAATTCTCTCCACTTTTATTACAGTGGATAACACTATTGGTTAGCTAGTAAATGTGTGATTTAGGAGGTCAAGCTTAGTGCCCTTTGCACTATGGCATGCAGCTTTATTTGTTATGACATATTCTAAGAATATGGTTTCCAATTTAAGTTGAATTGTGCCTCTTTTAAGTTGGTTTTAAACAATTGTCACTATGAGTCCTTTTTAGCAAGGAACTATTAAAAATGGATTTGAAAAGACTCAGTGTAATCACATTCTTAATAAACAGCTGGATAACCTTCAGCATGAGCAGACCTATACGTAGATAATCCCTGGAGATCCCCCAGATATTAAATCAATAGAACAAATAGACAATAGAAAATTAGGTCCATGGGAAAGTTTTAGGTAAAATTCTTAAATTCTAGTGAGAGGGTTTGAAGAATGTTTATCCTTCTAGGCTGCATCTCTTTGGAATATTGAAAACTCCATCAGAAACACATATACACACTTACATTTTCAATATTCCAACCTCCTTGGGCTTCAATTTTACAGTAGTGACCCACATGGACTTGAAGTGTAGTTAAACAACAACAACAACAGTGCCTAGAGTATCATTTGTCTCTTCTTTTGTAGTTCTGAGATGTCACATCTCTTGTGTCTGACAACCATCAAAAGAGGAAAAAAAAAGCCTAAGGGTGCTAAAGCTAAAATTGCTTCCACTCAATACTATTTATCAATGTGTTCATTCCATTGGTGCAACTCCTCTTTCCTCTGACTGAATTTTGATACTGCAAGTATCTCTAAGTGAGCTTTATGAAACCCCAAAGTTCCAGGCTGATATATTCTGTGATATATATATATATATACACAAGCAAAAAAATTAATCTGAAGGATACTATGAGAAAGTATTTTTCTCCTCTCATTACTGATACATTGAGAATGGCTGTTCTCTAGAGTGGAGAGGCCACTGTAATTAGAATGAAAAGGCTTTGATTTTGTCAGTCACTTTGATTTTGTCACAGTTTTGACAAAGTCAGTCCCCCCAATATGTAGATTTAGTGCATAAAGTATACAATACAGGGAAAATTTCCTCATTTTTTCTTATTTCTTCATTTTATTAAGAAGAAATTAACTTCTAAAGAAGATTAGTGACTTTCCCTAGTTAAACTGGATGGGAATTAGTAGGATCTACATTTGAACTCTAGTCTTCTGATTAATATGTGTAAAGTATGAGTATCTGGGTTTTTATAAGCATAAAATGATATAGAAATGTATTAAAGAGGGGACTTCCGGCCAAGATGGCGGCGTGGAGGCAGACAGCTGCTTGAGCTCCTCGTTATCTCTCAGAACTTACTTCATGACAAGCCTCTGACTTAATGCTTGACCCAGAAAGAAACCCACAAATTATCACCAAGAGAAGACATCCTTGAAAGTTGCCAGAAAAGGTCTGTGTTTGCTCGGGGGAGGGTCAATCAGACTGGGCGCAGACTGAGGGCAGGCAGCCAGAGCAAGACAGGCAGCTCACACAGCTTAGACCGGAGGGGGAGGGGTGTGATCTCTGCCTTTTCTGTGAAAGGGCTTTTGCCCCAGTTTGGATGCTCCGTCTTGGCAGCAAGCCAGGAGTGGTGGAGAGGGTGTAAACACCGGAGGTGAAGATTAAAACCCCAGAAAGCAAGCTTCTCTGAGAGCCCGGCCACCCCCAACCCCCACCTGGACTGACTCCGTGCGTTCTCAGAGCCTCAGAGCGCAGACTCAGTACAGTCATTGCTGTTCTGTTAGTGGCTCTCTGCTGCCCTGCCCCCAGTCTGTAGAGGAAGCCCATTAATACCATTCAGCCCCATCCCCTGCAAAACAGACCAATTGTTTCTCTTGTCAGTTTGTTTTCTTTGATTCCTACTCTGACAAAATGAACAAAAAATTCAAAAGGGCTCTAACCATTGACAGCTTCTGTGTGGAGAGGGAGTTGATTTCAAATGCTGAGGAGACTAGGAACAGACTGTCCCCAGATGTATCCCCTGGGAGGGATATAAGCTGCTCCTCAATACAAAAGAACCTCATAGAGGAAATCAAAAAGGCTCTCACAAGAGAGCTGGAAGAGAAATGGGAAAAGGAAAGGGAAGCTTGGCAAGAGAGCCTGGAGAAGTCATCCCATGCATTCAAAGACAGAGTGGATAAAGAAATCAAATCATTGAGAAACAAGATTAGTGAGCTGGAAAAGGTAAACAACTCCAAGGAAAACAGGATTAGTGAGCTGGAAAAGGTAAACAACTCCAAGGAAAACAGGATTAGTGAACTGGAAAAAGAAATCAGCTCTCTAAAAAATAAAATGGATAAAATGGAAAAAAATTCCATAGAAGATAAAAATTCAATTGGACAATTACAAAGAGATATAAAAAAAGTTAGTGAAGAAAATACATCATTGAAAATTAGACTGGAACAAGTAGAAATGAATGACTCAAGGAGAAACCAAGAGGGAGTCAAGCAAAACCAGAGAAATGAAACATTTGAAAAGACCGTCAAGTACCTTACCAGAAAGACAACAGACCTGGAAAACAGATCCAGGAGAGACAATTTGAGAATAATCGGACTCCCTGAAAAATGGGAGGAAAAAAAGAGCTTGGACACCATTTTTGAGGAAATTATCAAAGAGAACTGCCCAGACATTCTGGAAACAGAGGGTAAAATAGACATTGAAAAAATTCATCGATCACCTACTGAAAGGGACCCTAAAATCAAAACGCCAAGAAATATAGTGGCAAAGTTCAAGAACCATCAGACAAAGGAAAAGATATTGGAAGCTGCTAGAGAAAAGAAATTCAGATATGGAGGATCCACAATAAGGATAACCCAGGATCTAGCAGCGTCCACATTAAAAGAATGCAGGGCCTGGAACATGATATTCCGAAAGGCTAAGGAACTTGGTATGCAGCCAAGAATAACTTACCCAGCAAGAATGAGCATTGTTTTCCAGGGAAGAAGATGGACATTTAACGAAATAAATGAATTCCATCTATTTTTGATGAAAAAACCAGACCTACATAAAAGGTTTGATCTTCAAATACAGAATTCAAGAGATTTCTAAAAAGGTAAAAAGAAATCTTGAGAACTAGACTTCTGTCAAAAAAATATGTAAAGAACATATGTACAATTTGTCTTAGAAACTAGAGGTGGAAAGGAGATTATATCATAAAAAAGTGTAAAGTGGTGGTACTACATCTCATGAAGAGGTAAAGGTAACCTATTATAACTGAAAGAAAGAAAGGAGGGAGAGGAACATAGTGTGTATCAATAGACATATTCGATTTATGGTGAAACTTCTTCCACTTCATTGAAAAGTGAAAGGGAAGGAGTAAGCTAAGGGGAAGGGAATACAGTAATTTCGAGGAAAAGGGGTAACATAAGGGGAGGATCTTTAAGGTGGGGGAGGGATCCTAAAGAGGGAGGGCTGTGAAAAGCAAGTGGTGTTCACCAGTTTAATACTGGATAGGAGGGTAAAAGGGAAGGAAAGGGGAAAAGCATAAGCAGGGGGTAATAGGATGGCAAGCAATATAGAATTAGTCCTTCTAACCATAAATGTGAATGGGGCAAACTGCCTCATAAAGAGGAAGCAGTTAGCAGACTGGATTAAAAGTCAGAATCCTACTATATGTTGTTTACAGGAAACACACCTGAAACAGGGTGAGACATTCAAACTAAAAGTAAAAGGGTGGAGCAGAATCTATTATGCTTCAGGCAAAACCAAAAAAGCAGGAGTAGCCATCCTCATCTCAGATCAAGCAAAAACAAAAATTGATCTAATTAAAAGAGATAAGGAAGGGCATTATATCCTGCTAAAGGGCAGCATCAATAATGAAGCAGTATCAATATTAAACATATATGCACCAAGTGGTGCAGCATCTAAATTCTTAAAAGAGAAATTAAGAGAGCTGCAAGAGGAAATAGATAGCAAAACTATTATAGCGGGAGATCTCAACCTTGCACTCTCAGAATTAGATAAATCAAACCACAAAACAAATAAGAAAGAAGTCAAAGAGGTAAATAGAATACTAGAAAAGTTTGGTATGATAGATCTTTGGCGAAAGCTAAATGGAGACAGAAAGGAATATACTTTCTTCTCATCAGTTCATGGAACCTATACAAAAATGGATCTTATATTAGGACATAAAAACCTCAAAATCAAATGCAGTGAGGCAGAAATAGTAAATGCATGCTTTTCAGACCATAATGCAATCAAAATAATATTTAATAAAAAGCCAGGGGAAAATAGACCAAAAAATAATTGGAAACTAAATAATCTTGTACTAAAGAATGATTGGGTAAAACAGCAAATCATAGACATAATTAATAACTTCACCCAAGAAAATGACAATAATGAGACATCATACCAAAATGTGTGGGATATAGCCAAAGCAGTAATAAGGGGAAGTTTTATATCTCTACAGGCCTACTTGCATAAAATAGAGAAAGAGAGGGCCAACAAATTGGGCTTACAACTAAAATTGCTAGAAAAGGAACAAATTAAAAACCCCCAGACAAACACAAAACTTGAAATTCAAAAAATAAAAGGTGAGATTAATAAAATTGAAAGTAAAAAAAACAATTGAATTAATTAATAAAACTAAGAGTTGGTTTTATGAAAAAACCAACAAAATAGACAAACCCTTAGTAAACCTGATTAAAAAAAGGAAAGAGAAAAAGCAAATTGATAGTCTTGAAAATGAAAAGGGTGAACTCACCACTACTGAAGAGGAAATTAGAACAATAGTTAGGAGCTACTTTGCTCAACTTTATGATGATAAATTCGATAACTTAAATGAAATGGAAGAATACCTTCAAAAATATAGCTTGCCCAGATTAACAGAGGAAGAAGTAAGTAGTCTAAATAGTCCCATCTCAGAAAAAGAAATAGAACAAGCTATTAACCAACTTCCTAAGAAAAAGTCCCCAGGACCAGATGGATTTACAGGTGAATTCTACCAAACATTTAAAGAACAACTAACTCCCATGCTATGTAAACTATTTGAAAAAATAGGGATTGAAGGAGTCCTACCAAATTCCTTCTATGACACAGACATGGTACTGATACCTAAACCAGGTAGATCGAAAACTGAGAAAGAAAACTATAGACCAATTTCCTTAATGAATATTGATGCTAAAATCTTAAATAAGATATTAGCAAATAGACTTCAGAAAATCATCCCCAGGATAATACACTATGACCAAGTGGGATTTATACCAGGAATGCAGGGCTGGTTTAATATTAGGAAAACTATTAGTATAATTGACCATATTAATAATCAAATTAATAAAAACCATATGATCATTTCAATAGATGCAGAAAAGGCATTTGATAAAATCCAACATCCATTCCTACTAAAAACGCTTGAGAGTATAGGAATAAATGGACTATTCCTTAAAATAATAAGGAGCATATATTTAAAACCTTCAGTAAACATCATATGTAATAGTGATAAACTAGAACCTTTCCCTGTAAGATCAGGAGTGAAACAAGGTTGCCCACTATCACAATTACTATTCAATATAGTACTAGAAACTCTAGCCTTGGCAATAAGAGCCGAGAAAGAGATCCAAGGAATTAGAGTAGGAAATGAAGAAATCAAATTGTCACTTTTTGCAGATGACATGATGGTATACTTAGAGAACCCCAAAGACTCTGCTAAAAAGCTATTAGAAATAATTCAGAATTTTAGCAAAGTCGCAGGATACAAAATAAATCCACATAAATCCTCAGGATTTTTATACATTACCAACACAATCCAACAGCAAGAGATACAAAGAGAAATTCCATTCAAAATAACAGTCGATAGTATAAAATATTTGGGAATATATCTACCAAAGGAGAGTCAGGAATTATATGAGCAAAATTACAAAACACTTGCCACAAAAATAAAGTCAGATTTAAATAATTGGAAAGACATTCAGTGTTCTTGGACAGGCCGAGCGAATATAATAAAGATGACAATACTCCCCAAACTAATCTATTTATTTAGTGCTATACCAATCAGACTCCCAAGAAACTATTTTAATGACCTAGAAAAAATAACAACAAAATTCATATGGAAGAATAAAAGGTCGAGAATTGCAAGGGAACTAATGAAAAAAAAAGTCAGAGGAAGGTGGTCTAAGTGTACCTGATTTAAAGCTATATTATATAGCAGCAGTCACCAAAACCATTTGGTACTGGCTAAGAAATAGAACGGCAGATCAGTGGCATAGGTTAAGTTCACAGGTCAAGATAGTGAATAAAAATAGCAATCTAATCTTTGACAAACCCAAAGATCCCAAATTTTGGGATAAGAATTCATTATTTGACAAAAACTGCTGGGAAAACTGGAAATTAGTATGGCAGAAACTAGGCATGGACCCACATTTAACACCACATACTAAGATTAGATCAAAATGGGTCCAAGATTTAGGCATAAAAAACGAAATCATAAATAAATTGGAGGAACATGGGATGGTTTACCTCTCAGACTTGTGGAGGAGGAAGGAGTTTGTGTCCAAGGGAGAACTAGAGACCATTATTGATCACAAAATAGAACATTTTGATTACACCAAATTAAAAAGTTTCTGCACAAACAAAAGTAATGCAAACAAGATTAGAAGGGAAGTAACAAATTGGGAAAAAATTTTTACAGTTAAGGGTTCTGATAAAGGCCTCATCTCCAAAATATACAGAGAATTGACTTTAATTTATAAAAAATCAAGCCATTCTCCAATTGATAAATGGTCAAAGGATATGAACAGACAATTTTTAGATGATGAAATTAAAACTATTTCCACTCATATGAAAGAGTGTTCCAAATCACTATTGATCAGAGAAATGCAAATTAAGACAACTCTGAGGTATCATTACACACCTGTCAGATTGGCTAAGATGACAGGAACAAATAACGATGAATGTTGGAGGGGCTGTGGGAAAACTGGGACACTGATGCATTGTTGGTGGAATTGTGAAAGAATCCAACCATTCTGGAGAGCAATCTGGAATTATGCCCAAAAAGTTATCAAAATGTGCATACCTTTTGACCCAGCCATACTACTACTGGGCTTATACCCCAAGAAACTACTAAAGAAGGGAAAGGGACCTGTATGTGCCAAAATGTTTGTGGCAGCCCTTTTCATAGTGGCTAGAAGCTGGAAGATGAATGGATGTCCATCAATTGGAGAATGGTTGGGTAAACTATGGTATATGAATGTTATGGAATATTATTGTTCTATAAGAAATGACCAACAGGAGAAATACAGAGAGGCTTGGAGAGACTTACATCAATTGATGCTGAGTGAAACCAGCAGAACCAGAAGATCATTATACACTTCAACAATGATATTGTTCGAGGATGTATGCTGATGGAAGTGGATATCTTCAACATAGAGAAGAGCTAATCCAATTCCAATTGATTAATGATGGACAGAACCAGCTACATCCAGAAAAGGAACACTGGGAAATGAGTGTAAACTGTTATTTTTACCTTCTGAATCCAATTCTTCCTGTGCAACAAGAAATTCGGTTCTACACACATATATTGTATCTAGAATATACTGTAATATATTTAACATATATAAGACTGCTTGCCATCTGGGGGAGGGGGTTGGGGGAGGAAGGGAAAAAATCTGAATAGAAGTAAGTGCAAGGGATAATGTTGTAAAAAATTACCCATGCATATGTACTGTCAAAAAAATGTTATAATTATAAAATAAAATAAAAATTAAAAAAAAAAGAGAAAAAAAAAGAAATGTATTAAAGAGACAAAAAATGTATATATTTAATAGATTCTATGTCAACATATTATACCACAATCATTAAATAGATTGCCTGCTTTTCAAGAATTCTTGAAGACACTTATATATATATATGTATATGTATATATATACACACATATATATATATATGTGTGTGTATATATATACATATACATATATATATATATACACATATATATATATATACACACACACACACACACATATATATATATATATATATATATATAAAGTTAGTGTTCTCTTTACATTATTTTTGTTTGTTTATTTTTTAGCAAGGAACAATAGGATAATTAGAAATCTTATCCTTAGTTTAAAAAATACCAGTTTGCTTAAGAAAAAGAAATGTAAAATAAAAGAAATTTTAATGGTCATCCTCATGAGTCATTGAAGCAAATTTTGGCCCAGAAAACAAGAATATGTATCTATCAAAGTAAATTTCATACACTCCAAATATAATTGGTAAAAATAACTATATGGAATGTTCTTCTCTAAAATATAATTTCTTTGGGAGCAGGTTTTTTGGGGAGCTTCTAGAGGCAGCCTTAGTTTCAGTTCAGAGTAATATCCCCAAATGCATCCAGGTAGTAAAAGTCCAAATCCTTTATTGTCGCCTTCACAATCTTATCTCCTTCACTTGGGGCTCCCCTAGTTTTCTGGAGGCCTTTTGGATTTTGGTTTCAGTGTTCTTCACAGGACAGCCTGCCACCACTTCTCCGTCTTCCCTAATTCTGCCCAACTGAATCCTGGCTTCTCAATCACCCAGAGTCCCCTTTGGCCCTGAGAGCTTCTTGCTAATATGCTGCACACTAGGAAACCATTATTTGTTGTAGGATTAAATCAATGCTAAATTAGATTTAACCATTGTGTATCCTCAACTCCATTTAATACCTTGTTTCAAGTTCTGGCCCATAACATCTCCTTGTAGGATCAGATCAATCATACTGAACCATGCTAAATTAGATAATTATTGTCTCTATCAATTCCACTGTTTTAGTACCTTGTAAGAATCATAACATCTGCTTTCTTTTGATTTAGAACATAGGTGGTCATGACTTCCCTGACTTCTCAAAGAGGTGAGAACCCCAAAAAAAGAAGGTAATCATGCCTTCCCTGACAGCTCAAAAAAGGGAGTGAAACCACCATAAAAAGAGGAGGTGGTCACACCCTCCTTGACTTCTCAGGGAGATGAAAACACCAAAGAAAATGGGAAATCAAATCAGATTAGTGGGTTTCTGAAGGGGCTCACTTGAAACAGGTATACATAAATCTATCAATATGGGAGGTATTACACATAACATAAATTACATAAGCACATAGTAGTAACATAATACAGGCTAGAAGTGATGTTTACCTCTCAGATCTGTGCAGAAGAAATGAATTTGTGGCCAAAGAAAAACTAAAAATCATTATTAAACAAAAATCTTATTGAAAACAACATTATTGAACAAGATAATTTTGATTATATTAAGTTAAAAAGTCTTTGTACATACAAAACTAATGCAGACAAGATTAGAAGGGAAGCAATAAAATGAGGAAACATTTTTATATTCAAAGGATCTAATCAAGGTCTCCTTTTTAAAATATATAGAAAATTGACTCAAATGTATAAGAATTCAAGTCATTCTCCAATTGATGAATGGTGAAAGAATATGAACAGGCAATTTTCAGATGAAGAAATCAAAACCATTTCTAGTCATATGAAAAGGTGCTCTAAACTACTATTGATCAGAGAAATGCAAATTAAGACAAGATACCAAGACACACCTCTCAGATTGTCTAAGATAATAGGAAAAGATAATGACCATTGCTGGAAGGGATATAGGTGAGACACTGATACATTGTTGGTGAAATTGGGAATGTATCCAATCACTCTGGAAAAGAATTTGGAACTATACTCAAAATGTTATCAAACTTGATCCAGCAGTGCTTCTACTGGGCTTATATACCAAAGAAATCTTAAAGGAGGGAAAGGAACCCACATGTACAAAAATTTTTGTGGCAGACTTTTTTGTATTTGCAAGAAACTGAAACTGAGTGGAAGGACATCAGTTGGAAAATGGCCTAATAAGTTATGGCATATGAATCCTATGGGATATTATTATTGTATTGAAATGATCAGCAGGATGATTTCAGAGAGGACTGGAGAGACTTAATATAAACTGATACTTAGTGAAATGATCAGAACCATGACATTATGATAAACTACAATAGTAAGATTATGTGATGATCAATTTTAATGGACATGGCACTTCTAAACATTAAGATGATTCAGACCAGTTGCAGCAACCTTGTGATGAAGAGAGCTATCTACACCCAGAAAGAGGACTGCAGGAACTAAGTGTGAATTACAAGATAGCATTTTCACTCTTTTTTTGTTGTTTACTTGCATTTTCTTTCCTTTTCATTTTTTTTTCCTTTTTGAATTGATTTTTCTTGTGCAGCAAGATACTTGTATAAATATCTATGCATACATTGGACTTAACATGTATTTTTATCACATTTAACATCTATTGGATTACTTGCTATCTAGGGGAGGGGATGGGTAGAAGGGGGAGAAATTGGAACACAGGGTTTTGTAAAGATTAATTTATAAATTATATAATTTTATAGATAATTATAGATAATTTATAAATAATTATAATTATAATATAATTATATAAACATAAAATTATAATAATTATATAAATAATTATAATATAATTATTAATAATTACAATTATTATAATTAATATAACAATATAATTATTATTATAGATAATTTAGAAATTATTATCCATTATATAATCATGGATAATTTTTATCCATGGATGTCTTAAAAAAATTAAAGGCTTTAATAAAATAATTTTTTAAAAGAAAAAAAAAGAATGTTAGGACTGTGAGGTTATCATTATTATTATTATTATTATTAGATTTAGATATTAAGAAATAATTATATCAAAGCAAGAATATTCAGTAAAATAATGAGCCTGGCACTCAATTTGTAAGAGGTTGTTTACTGGATTTCAGTTAAAGAAGTAGAGCAAGAACATTAGAGTATAGAAGGTTTTTTTCTAACAGTTTGACCATGAAAAGGAAAAGAGAAATAAAATCTTTAGTATATAATAATGTCAAATGCTGGGTTTTTATGAATGGAAAAGTCCATTGTATGTTTGTAAGTAATGACTAAGAATACTGGTGTATAAGGAGAGATTTAAAAGAAGAGCAAAGGCTGTTTTTCCCAAATAAAATGTCTAATCCATGAAGAGACCGTTTGTATTTTTAATTTTCAATCATAAAAGCTTAGCAGAGTTCCTGCACATAATAATTAATGACTGTTTAGTGAATTAAATTGAATAGTGAAAGGAGGGAATAAAACCTCAAGGTCAGTAGATTAATGTAACAGTGATCTTGGTAAGATACTATAAATGGATTGCAATTTAAAGGAAAATAATGTTCTATTTCATAGTAATGGTAGAAGAATTTGGAAGTAGCAGTCAGGAGCAAAGATTATGTAGGTTTCATACACCAAGCAGATTATGGCAAGATTGAGATAAACCCATTTAAAGCATAATGACATTTTAGATCTTAATTCCAAGCATTAAATATTTGGGGAAAAGAAGTAGACTTGAATCTATTGTGGAGTTAATGAACTTAGTCTTTAGCAGCATTTAGGGTTAGGAGATTTAAGTCTATATGAAAGCTGTGATATCACTATGTAGTAACATCCAGTTAATAAATTCACCTTGCTAAGTCTTGGTTTCTTTGCCCCGTCTTTATAACATACAGCTCATTGTTCTAAGGCTTTGTCACTAAATAGATTGCAGAAATTTGTGATTCTCTAAGGAAGATAATTTTCCCCTTCTCATTCCTCACCCCCACATATGTGCATTTTTTTCTTTTCTCAAATATTTAACCCCCTCCTCACCCTTTTGAGTCCTTATATCAAAGTTCCCAGGTACTTGATTTATTCATTGACACCAAGGTTTTATTTCCTCCTTGGAAGGTACTATATTGGGAAGAAGACTTGAGCTCAAAATCTAACTTCCCTATAAACTGATTATAACAACTAGATAAATTATTTCTCCTCTCAACCTCTTTATTTCTTTGCCAAGTGAAATAGTAGGATCAGGTGGTCAATGAAGTTTATTCCTGTTACAAAAAAATTATTTATGCAAAACTAAAATGTATTACCTCAGCTAGAAATATTTGTCTTTTAAAGAAGAACAGGACCAGGACAAAGCTTAATCAATAATGGATTACCAATTGTGGCATTTCAGATAAACCCTCTAGCTTGTGTAAAAAATATTTTTGGTGGGGTGGTGGCAGTACACTTTTTGATACCTCACAAAACATATTAGAATCACTAATTGCAATGGGTTTCCACTCCTATTGATTTTCCAGACTACATGACACAGAAACCAGACACAATCTATCAATCAATACACATAGTCAGAGAGATAGTGATATACATATAAGCATGTAGCTGTACCAATTTATTCTTACTCACTAATAGACACAGTGACATATATATATATATATACATATATATGCATATATACATATATGTATATGTATAGGTATGTATGTACACGCACATAGTCTCACATTAAAAAAAAAAAAGTAAAGGAAAGATTTCATTGAGAGTCCATAATCAGCATTTTTCAGTAAGTTCTTAGAGAATATAGTTCTCTCTATATATAGTTCTTATAGAATTGATATTCCACACTAAAGGGGCATCACCCCACTTATTTATTACCCAAAGTCATTTCTTCTTTCAGCTGTCCTCCACCTTTCAAAATACCCCACCCCCATAAATCTGTGTGTGCACTAGCTGAGCCAGCCACATCACGTCAGGGTCAGCCTAGCTTGCCTTCTGAAGTGGTTTGGGAGATGGTTTCCACAGAGACATGTTATTAAAGAAACAATGCTTTAGTCTTCACAGCAGCAAGCCTCAGTGCTGTTTATTTCCAGATGCTTTCCTATAAGGAAGTGGAGGAATCACAGCTGTGTATCACTTTGTGGGGCATCTGGAACATCATGGGCCATAACACCAAAAAAGGGATAATTATTATAATAATGATAATAATAAAATACCTCAAGTTCTGTATTCCCTTATGCAGTGCTTTAGAATTTCTAAAGTGCTTTCATATCTATTCTCTCATATGATCCTCCCAGTACCCTTTTGAGGTAGCTAGTATCAGCATGGCTTTCCTCTTTTTATAAATGAAGATATCAAAATTGAGAGTGGAACAGTTATTGGGAGATAGTGATGGACATAACCCTTGAAGAAAAGTCTTTTGGGTTCACAGTCATGACACTAAGATACTACTAGATTACAAATTCTATAATAGAAGGAGCTCTATTTTGTCTATTTTTTAAATCTTCTTTAAAATGGGTGAAGTGCTTGGCCCACAGTCATTGCTATTGTTCAGTTGTTTAAACTGTGTAGTTTATTGGCAAAGATACTGAAGTAGTTTACTATTTTCTTCTTTAGATCATTTTACAAATGAGAAACCGAGGCAAACGGTGACTCAGGATCACACAGCTAGTGTCTGAGACTGACTTTGAACTCATCTTCCTGTTAACAGTATTTTCTCTATCTATTGGGATATCTATGTTCTCAGTATTCAATAAGAACTCAACAAAATGGTTCTTGAATATATAAAGAAAAAAAGGAAGGAAGGCATGGCACAATAAATAGTGTTCAACTCCAGGTGGAAGATCGTGAGTAGAGAGAGGCTATTTTTATTTTTAACTACCAATTCTTAAGGTTCCACATCACTGACTAAGTCACAGAATCAAAGAATCTCAAGAGCTGGAGATAATTTCATATGTTATCTACTCAAATTCTTACCCTAAAGGGAATCCTTATTATATGTTCCTGGCAAATAAACATCTGTTCAAATACTATCAAGAAGGTGAGGAGGACAATCAATTCTAGAGGCAGCTCCATACTCTTATCAAAAGCTATAATTGTTAGGGAGTTTTTTTTCTGACATCAAATCTAAGTTAACTTTTTTTCCATTTCCATCTATTGCTCCTAATATTGCTTCTGGCACCAAATTGAAAATGTATAATCATTCTTGGGCTTGAAAGTCTTTTAAATACTTGGCAACAGCTTTCATATTGTTATCTGGTCATCTCTTTCCTAGATTAAACATGTTAAGTTCATTCAACAAATCTTTGCATGACATAGACTTAAGGATATTCATCATGTATCTTACATTTCTTTGGATATTTTGAAGTTTATCAATATCCTTCCTAAATTGTGGTACTTAGAATTGAATAGAACACTCCTGAATAACTGAATTATAATTTCTTGATTACTGTAAATAAATATTCTTCCTTCAGCCTAAAATCATATTGGATATTCTGGCTGCCATATCAAACTATTCACTCATCAAATTGAGCTCACACTATACTGAAATCCACAAATCTTTTATTATTATTATTATTATTTCAAATTAACCACTGCCAAACTTTGCTTTGTAATCTCCTACTTGTAAAGATACACACACACACACACACACACACAAATATATATATACATATATATATATTTAACACAAGTATAACAGCTTGGTTTTAGGTCAGTGTTGACTTGTTTTCTCCTTTAAAATACATTTTTTTTCTAATTACATGGAAAAATTGTTTAAAATTAAAACATGAGTTTTAAATTTTCTTTCTCTTTTATTCCATACTCAATTCTTTGAAAAGGAATATGATTTGATATGGCTTATACATGTGCAGTTATGGAAGACATATTTCCATATTAGTCATATTTCAAGGGGGAAAAAAAATCAACCAACAGACCAAAACAAAAACCCAAGAAAAATAAATAATATTTTTAAAAGTTGTTCTAATCTGCATTCAGAATCAATCATTTTTTTTTATTTGTAAGTGGATAGCATTTTTCATCATAAATTCTTTGGAATTATTTTTGGATCATTATATTGCTGAGAGTAGCTGAAAGAATAACTATTCTTTCATTGCTTGTTTTTATGGTTCTGATTATTTCATTTTGCATCAGATTGTGTAAATCTTCAGGTTTTTTTGAGAACATCTTGCACACCATTTCTTTCCCCTGTTCTCATTTCTTATAGGGTGATACTATTCCATCATAATTGTTTTCTACAACTTTTTTCAATTATTCTCCAATTGACAAGAATCCCCTTAATTTCCAGTATTTTGTCACCACAAAAGGGAGTTGTCATACTTATTTTTGTACGTATAATTATGTTTCTTTTTTTTTTTTTTTTTGTTCTTAATCTCTTTGCGATACACATCTAGTAATGATCTTGCTGGATAAAAAGATATGCTAAGTTTTACTGCCCTTTAGGCATAGTTCAAATTGTTTTCCAGAATGGTTGAATCAGGTCACAACTCCAATAGTATATTAATTTCTTATTGTTTTGCCCACATTTTCCATAACATTTGTAATTTTTCCTTTTCTGTTATATTAGTCAAACTAATATGTATAGGGTGGTGTTTTAGAGTTTTTTTTTAATTTGTATTTCTTTAATGAAGAGTGATTTGGAGCATTTTTTAAGATTATAACTTTGATTGCTTTCATTTCATAACCTTTGAGCATTATGACCTGTGTTGTTACAAATTTGACTCAGTTTGCTCTAGGTATATGACAAATAGGATCTTTATCTGAGAAGCTTGCTGTAAAGCTTTGTTTTGTTTTCTCACAATTATGATTACTGTGTTTTTCCTTCCAAATGACATGAATAGAGCACTGGGCTTGGAATCAGAATCATTTTCATGAGTTTAAATACAGCCTTAGATATTTACTAGCTCTGTGACCTTGGCTAATTCACTTAATTCAGCTTTCTTCAGTCCCTCATCTTAGAAAGAAATGGCAAACCACTCTAGTATCTTCACCTAGGGAAAAAAATTAAGGAGAATTCTGGGAATATTGTGGAATAAGTTGGTGAATTTGAAGTTCTCCAGATTTTCCTCAAAAATAAACAAATGCATCTCAGGGCAAATATAGACTCGTGAAAAAATCAAGAAGATTTGGGGCAGAACAGAGTCCTCAAGATAAAATTTGAGAAGATCTGAAGGAAGACCCCAGGCTTAGATTCACCCATGTGAAGTGCAAACACCTCCAAATTAGCTGCCCCAAAACACCAAGTGGATTCCCCTGGGGCTAACTGGGTTTGTCTAAAGTCTCAGCAGGAATCACAGAAATTTTCACCTGCCAGACAGCTTGAGGAATCAGGGGTCTGGATTCAGGAACACTGGGTGAACCTCGAATGATTAGGAATGCCAGACCTTATTGTGCTACAGAGACTCAGACCTGGGGAGAAAGAACCAGCACATGTTTTTGAGTGGTGAAGCAGTGCTGTAGGGACACTGCTGGCTGCTGGTGCTTGGTGGAGAGTGAAACTCTTGATTTGGGGTTCCTGGTCAGAGAGGAGAGCTGAAGTAAAGCTTGAGGAATCATCCTCCCAACCCAAATTTAGAGGTACTTACACTAATACTTATTTTAAAAAAAGATAGAACTCCACAGAGAAACTTATTATAAGAAAAGGGAAAACTAGGGTTAATGTTCAGAGGAGGAAAATGAATTAAAAGGACCTTCTTCCCCCAAAAGTAATAGTAAATGGTTTCCTACCCAGAGAGAATTTATAGAATTACTCCAAAAATAATTAAAAAATCAAATGAAAGACACGAAGGAAAAAAAAAAACACCATGGAAGAAAAACAAGAACATTATGAAAAAAAAAATGTTAACCAACTAGAAAAGGAACAATCTCAAAGATGAAAATAACTCTTTGAAAATTAGAATTGAGCAAAGGGAAGCAGTGAAGCTATGAGAGACCAAGAAATAGCAAAACAGATTATAAAGAATAAAAAAAAAAAACAGAAGAAATTGTGAATCATAAGGAAAATGACAACTGGTGAACAAGTAAGAAAGAGAAAACATAAGAATAATTGAAATTCATGAAAGCTGTGACCAAAAAATTTGTGACACAATAATGTAAGAAATAATCCAAGAAAATTGTCCTGGAGTGATAGAACATGAGGGGAAAGTAGAAACAAAAAGAAAAATCCACATATCACCACCTCAATGAGATCTTTTGTGGAAAACATATAGGAATATTATTGCCATTTTTTTGTAATCCCAATATCAAAGAGAAAATTTGGCAAGAAAAATGAAAAAAAAAACACAATTCAAATGTGCTAGAGCTGAAATTGTATAGAACTTAGCAGTAGTCAAAATAAAAGATCAGAGGTCCTAGAATCATAACTACGGGCACTCAAAAAAACTAAGCCTGTGGCCAAAAATATCATATATATCCAGTAAAATTATCCATAATTTTGAATGAGAAAAATGGAGATTGAATGAAATTTCAGATTTTCAGGAATTTCTTTAAAGCAAACTCAAAGTCAATAAAAATTAACATATAAAAGCCAATATCAAGGATCAATTTCAAGGAACTTAACATGAAGAAAAATAATATTTTTTATATGGAAATGTACACCATATATTTAAGATTGATATAATCAGTAGGGTAGCTCAAAAGAAAGATTAGGACAGAGTTAAGGTAAAAATAGTAATTATGTTAAGCAAATGAGGTATTGAGGAAGAATAGATACAGAGGCATTACATGGGGATGAGGGCTTGTAGTTCTGAAGACCTATTCACTTCTGGAACTGGTTAAATAGATAACATATATACTATGAAGGGGAAAGCACCTTCCAAAATCCATAAAGAAATAAGAGGGGAGGGATGGATGGATGGGAAAGCAAAGGATGTAGGAGGAAGACTAGAGAGGATCCATATTATTATTAATAATAGTAAGAAAAGTTAAGGAGCAGAATCAAAGTAAACAATTAGTAGGAATTGGAAAGATATGTGTATGTGGGAGAATGAGGGGGTGAATTGTGTGTGTGTGTGTGTGTGTCTGTATGTGTGTGTATGTAAGTATATCTTCATATTTGTATACATTAATATATGCTTTCTTAACTGTAGCCTGCTTGAGGGTTTTGGGGGCAATGAAAGGTGAAAAATAATAAAGTAAAAAAGGTGCACAGCAGAGAACAAAAGAACATTTTACAAGGAAGTAAAGATGGACACTCATGAATACAATTTAATTTTTCTACTAATATATTAGTATTCCTATTTTGTTTTTTCTTTTTGTCCTTATTCTGTTTTATTAAATAAAATAAAGAAAAAAGGAAAAAAAGGAAAAAAAAATTGTGATATTGAACATGATTGAAATGATCAAATAACAACAAAATCTCCCTCCTTCCTATTTGTTTTGTTTGTTTGTCTCTGTTTTTACCATATCCTCAAAAGTATTTTACATTCCTGACATTACCTATCTGCTCTTCCTTCTATCACCTTTCTCTTTCATCTCTTATCTCCTCCCTCTCCTACTTTTCCATAGGGAAATACACATTTCTATATCCAATTGATTGCATATGTCATTTCCTCTTTAAGCCAAATCCAATGAGATTAATGTTCAAGCACTCATTTCCATATCTCCCATTTCTCCTCCCCTATAAAATCTCATTAATGCAGGATAATTTATCCCATTCTACTTGTCCCTCTCCCCTTCTACCAGTACATTCTTTTTTCTCAGTTCTTAATTTTTTTTTACATATCATCTCATCATATTCAACTCACATGCATGATCTGTATGTACAATATTTCCAATTGTCCTAATAAAGAAAAAAGTTCTTAGAATTTACAAGTAATATCTTCCCATGTAGGAGTATAGTTCAATATTATTGAATCCCTTTTACTGTCCTTTCCAGTTTACCATTTTAAGCTTCTCTTGAATACTGCATTGGGAAAGTCAAATTTTCTATTCATCTCTAGTCTTTTCATCAGTAATGCTTGTAAACTCTTTATTTCATTGAATGTACATTTTCTCCTGAAAGATTATGCTCAGTTTTGCCATGTAGGTGATTCTTGGTTGTAATCCTAGTTCTTTTGCCCTCTGGAGTATCATGTTCAAAGTCCACCAAAGTTTTACTATTGAAGAAGCTAAATCTTATTGGATTTAAATCTATTTGGGTTGTGTTTTTCTTTCTGATTGCTTTCACTATTATCTTCTTGACTTTGGAAATTGGTTATAATATTTCCAAAATTTCCATTTTGTATTCTCTTTCAACAATAATCTAAGGATTATTTGACTTTTTATTTTACTCTTTGGTTTTAGAATATCAGAAGTTTTTCTTGATAATGATGTATAGGCTCTTTTTTTATTTTAATCATGACTTTGAAGTATCCCAATAATTCTTAAATTCCGTCTCCTGTATTTATTGCCCATATTAGTTGCTTTCCAATGATATATTTCACATTTTTTTCATTCTTTTGATTTTGATTGTTTCTTGATATTTTATATAGTCTTTAGCTTCAACTTGCAAAAATCTAAATTTTAAGAAGTTCTTTTCTTCAGTAAATTTTTGTACCTCTTTTTCCATGTGACCAATTTTGATTTATAAAGATTTCTTCTCTTCAATAAATATTTGTGCTTTTTGTTTTATTTTGTTTTTGATGGTTTGTTCGTTTGTTTGTTTATTTATTTATTTTTTTCTGAGGAAACTGGGGTTAAGTGACTTGCCCAGATTCACACAAATAAGAAGTATTAAGACTCTGAGGATGGATTTGAAATCAGTTCTTCCTGACTCTTGGGCCAGCACTCTAGACACAGCCATCTAGCTGCCCCAGCTCTTTTTTTTTTTTTAAACAATTTTGCCTATTCTTTTTTTGAAGGTGATATTTTACATAGTATGTTTCGTGACTCCTTTACCAAACTAGTCACTCTTTTCTAATGGTTTTCTTGCATCACTCATTTCCCCCAATTTTCATCTCTTACTTGATTTGTAAGCATTTTGAGTAGTTTCAGAATTCTTTTTGGGCCTGAAACCAATTCATATTTTTCTTTGAGGTTTTTGATCTAACACTTTTAACTTTATAGACTTCTAAATTTGTTTTGATCTTCCCTTGCTATCATAGTAAACTTTTTATGATGAGGTTTTTTTTTTTTTTTTTTTTTTTTTTTTTTGTTGTTGTTGTAATGGTGGTAGTGGGTGGCTTATTTTCAATTTAATTTTTGTGTTTTAGTTGATGTTAAGGTTGGGTTTTGCTTCAAGGGTGGAATGGGTATTTTCCTAACCTTAAGGAATGTGTGTGTGTGTGTGTGTGTGTGTGTATGTGTGTGTGTGTGTGTTCAAAACTAGTTCTTATGTCTCTAAGATTTTAGTTCTTCTAAGTTGTTATATCTAGTACAAGGATGTTTAATATTCTTTTGTACTGTGTTCTGGTCTGTGAGCATTCTTTTCTACCCTGGAATTGTCATCACCTTGTAAACTCTGGTATACTTGCCCTGCAACTTGGACCTGGACCAAAGTAGAGGCAAAATAAGAGTCCTGCACTCAATGCCAGCATGGAAACTTATGGAATCTTCCTATGACCAGTTGTCTGATCCCATGACCATTTGTGGAGTGAGAGCTCCTGTCAAGCCTCCTAAGCTTGCTGATGGCTTCTCCAGATATTGCTTGCAGTGTATTGCACTTCACCCTCATCCTGGAATAACAAAAATTTTCTGCCAACATTGTAAGTTGTTTTGGGCAAGAAAATTGTTTTTCTTCATCCTTTTGTGAGTTTTATTACTTCAGATTTAATCTTGAAGCATTGTTTTAGTACTGGAGGAGAAATGGGGAGAGTAAAGGTAAGAAGTTGTATGTTCTCTGCCATCCTGGCTATGTCTTGCGTCTTTCCTCTTTCTTAAGTGTTATTTATTGCTTGGAGTCCAAGAAAATTTTGCATTGCAACTATCCTATCTACCCTCAAATAGAAAAATTCTTATAAAAGTATTAATTATACAGAGTCACTGAATATGTTACTTCCTCTTTACCTTTCAGAGATATTTATACTTTTGAAAATTATTCAGGCCAATTAATACTTAATCCACATGAAGAAATCTTTGTAAATTTTAGGACACCTTGGGGAACAGCAAGACATATTTAGATCTAAAGGAACTTTTCCAGGCTTTTTCATACCATGCCAAGATAAGTTTTCTTCCATCTCTAGCATTCCATTTTTTTAGTTCAATGTCCTCAAATATTCTAATAGTTAAATATGGCTAAAAAAGAAAGAATAAGAAAAGCCAAAGACTTATGAATTAAACAAAAGCCTTATCATGATAATTTCCTTCAAGAAAACTGTTGCTTAATATAATAAGTTTGAAAAAATTACAAAAATGAAATTGATTATATTTTAACATAAAAAAGTATTCAAAATCTTTATGGAAGGCAATTGTGAGTCAACTGTTTATATGTATCCAGGCCACTAACTTGTCAAAAAAACAAATACCATAATTAGTAAATTGCTAGAAGAAAGAATAATAATGAGAATAAGATAGCATGCAATTGAAAAATAGTTTTACATTAATCAAGTAGTTGATATGAAAATGAGTAATAGATAACTGAAATAACATCAATAGCAATTATGATAGTTTATTCAGAAACATAAATAGTGTAAAAAGTTGCTCAAATGAAATGAAAAAAATTTAGAATGACTTAGTCATAAAACCATTGAATTATTTGCCAAGCAGAGAATGAGGAGAGTCAATGATAATATTTATTTATAATGTTACTTCATAGAAACTCTTATGAAGAAAGATGTTGGATGAGCATCACAACTTCATAAAAGAGGGAGGATAAGATTAATTTAAAAAACTTCTTGACAAGAGATGCAATTTTACAGTCATCTTGAGAGTGTATAAAAAAGAAAGTGAAAGGAAAACAACAAACTGAAGGAAAAATGGACAAAACTTTGTTAAGACTTTTGTGACAATATTAATTTGTTGCGAAGAATGGTGACTCTAACATCACTGCTCTTGATGTACTTATATGAAAAATGGCAGTAAAGAGAATGAAATTGGAAAACTCAGAATAACTAGTCAAAACTGCATAAAAGAGGAATGTATTGGAGAAAAAACAATTATGAAAGTATTAAGGAATTTCACAAGGTATTTGAAGAAAGAAAATATTCCATAGGTATATATGTATGTAGGGAAATCACAAGACCTAATAAGAAAAAAAGTCTATCAAGAAAAGAAATCAGGAATTGCCAATCTAAATATTGTACTTTCTCATCTATTTAAAATATTTTTGAAGATTAATAGAACATGGATAAAGGATATTCTCAGTGAGGATACTAATTAGGAATAAGTACACTTTAGCAAGCCACATTCTACAACAGATCAAATTTTATTATTTCATAATAGATTGTAAGATAAAAGAATGTGAGATCCTTTTTTACTTTTGTGTTGATTATGAAAAACATATTTCATAGAGCAAAAAATAAAAACAAAATAAACAAAAAAGCCCCAAATACTTTTTTAAGTAAGCGTCTCTCTTCAATACATCAGAATCATTCAGAATCCTTAAAATACTCAACAAAATCACTTTGTTCAGTGATCCTCTGTCCATAAAAATCATGAAGGGGAAAAATGAATACACATGCTCACCAAAATTATTTGCCATTATAATGGAGATTAAGCACAAGGTTAAATTGAAGAGAATTCCCTGTGGATGATAAACTTTTAAAGAAAATCATTTTTGCTTATGGGATTTTTCTACTTTACTCATATTTCTGGAATATGTCAAGACATATTCCAGGACATATTCCAGAACCTTATGAAGGAAAAAATACTCCATAGCTAAATCCAAAGAGTTAGGTCTGATCATATACCAGCAAAGACTGCGGGGGATGAAAAATATCTGTGACTAATTAATGTCATGCATTTGGTTGGATTACCTGTACATTATTTATCAGTATGTACATCTGGAAAGAATGTATACAAAGAAAAACAAAAGAAAGAGCCAGTTCAAACCTAAACAAGAAGTAAAATATAGGCTACATTGCCTTAAGGAAAAAGCAAAGCTATTTTAATGATTAGAAGCCTCTCATAAGAAAAAAATACTATTTCCCACCTTTCTTTTTTCTTTTTATTGGTTAACATTCTACTAGTGTTGTATAATTAAAAGACACATCAGTTCCTGAAGAATTAAAAATGAACACATACAGAGATCAACGACAAATCACATGTTGTATATGGACGAGCTGCAACATTTTACCAAGAGGGATAGTTGGGGAAAACATAAACTAAGGAAAGAAAATATTGGCAAAAAAATATGCTAGTCAAAAAAAGTGAACGATAATAGGGATAACCAGAGTGTACACTAATATGTTCAATTTCAACAGAAGGTAAAAAACATCTTTTTCATTCTGGGTGAACCTATTGTGCCAAGTAGGAGAAGATATACAAAGGGATTCTAGCTATATTTTAATTTGGGATTATAGATTTATTGTATTTATTTGTATTTCTCAAAATTTTGAAGTATGAATGCAATTATCTATGAAAACATTTTAAATGACATTCAAATACATTCTTAGATTTTAAAAAATTTAAGAACACTATATGAAAATTCTAAATTCTCTTTTATCTTTGCCCTCCCAAATTTAAGGCACTTTCTGGATCTAACATTTTATCTATAAAGACAAGTAACTTCAGTAATATTCTATATGTTAAAATTCCTTTTAATTTCAAAATTTTATAATCCTTGCTAAGCAAAATAATTGCATAACATTCTAACAAACTAATGTAACAGAGTTTTGATATATGATATTTTTTATTTGCAAATGATTATGTGCTCAATGTAGTCTCCAAAGTTGAGATACAACAAAGTATGGATCAATTTTTTGTTATTTGTGCTAATTTTGGCCTAATAATTAACATCAAGAAAGCACAGGTCTTCTATTAGCCAGCACCACACCATTCATATGTGGAACCATCAGTTATAGTGAATGGTGAAGTTTTGAATGCTATGGATAAGTTTTCTTACCTTGGTAGTATACGTTCCAGGGATGTGTACATTGACAATGAGACTGACACATGCATTGCCAGAGCTAGTTCAATGTTTTGCAGGCTCCAAAGGAAAGTGAGGGAGAAGAGAGGTGTTATATTGACTACCAAACTAAAGATCTACATTGCAGTCGTTCTGCCCTCACTGTTGTAGGCCTATGAAACCTGAACAGTATACCAATGCCATGCCAGAAAATTGAATTATGTCTATTTGAATTGTCTTATAAATATTCTGAAGATTTTCTGGAAAGATAAGATACCAGACACAGATCTTTGTATTGAACTCAACTGCTAAACATTCCAAATCTACTACAGAGAGCATAACTCCATTGGGTTGGTCACATTATTTGAATGCCAAATGAATGCTTGTTAAATATATATATATATAATGGAGAATTCACAGTACAAGTGCTCTAAGGTGATAAAAAATGATACAAGGACACTCTCAAAGTATCCCTTAAGAACATTGGAATCAATTATATGATGTAGGAGACATTGCCACAGGACTTCCCAGCATGGCATGCCCTCATCAGAGAAGATACTGTGCTTTATAAGCCAAGCAGAATTGAATTATCCAAGAAGAAACACGGGATGCATTAAATTTAGAGAAGCTACCCAGAATGTTCACAGAGACTATTTGTGTTTGACTTGTGGCAGAGCACTTTGAGCTCATATTGATCTCATTAGCTACAGTCAGATACACTCTAACTCAACTCTAACCTAGTGATATCATTTTGGTCCTCTTTGAGAATGAAAAAGAACAACTAACCAACTCTAATTATATAATATGTTGCAGGATCACAGAAGCTTAGATTTGGAAGGAATTCAGAAGGCATCAGGTTTATTTGAAATGGAATCTCTTATTCGTATCAAGTTGTCATTTGATAACTTTTAGAAGACATTTAGTGATAGGGAATTGGCAAACTCTCAATTCAGACCTCTATATTTAAATAACAGTAATTATTTCTGTCTAGATATATCTCTCTAAAATTTTAAATTATGACTTCTAAGTTTTCCCTCTGGAAACAAAGTTATTCCTCTTCTTCTTTATGATGCTTCAAAGACTTGAAGCTGATTCTAATTTTCTCTTCCCCTTAATATTCTATACCATAAGCTAAGCATCCTTAGTTTCCTCTATAAACCCCCTCTTCTTTTAAATTATCAATCTCTCATTAAAAGACCCCATCATACCTCCAATCTCAAATGCCACCTTCCTTTCATCAACATGGTTGACTTCTACTGAATATTCTCCAGTTTATATCATTCTTAAAATGTATTATTCAGAATTAAGTACCATCATTCAGATATCGTCACTTAAAGGCCAATTAAGATATGTAGCTATTATACTGATTTAGATACAAACTAAGATCATATTAGCATTTTGGGCTCCCATCTGACATTGTAAAAACATATTGAGTTTGTAGTCCACAAAATTCCTAGTTTATATGCTGTTTTCAAGACATGGTCTCTCTGTCTTATAGTAAAGTTGACTTCTTGAATCTAAAAAAGGAATATTATATTTCTTTATCAGAAAGTTAGGTTTATTAGAATCAACACTTTGTATACTTTGGATTCTGGTTGTATTATGTAATGTCTTTTGTGATATTTGCAAATTTTTGTATCCATACATTTCATAGTTATATTCAAATTATTGATAAAAATTTGGACAATATGTAGGCAAAACATTTTTGGGGTTATTAATATCTAATAGTCAGGTCTATATATATTCAACTAGCTCTTAACTGATATAACAATACTATCATCTGGGCCACAGCTGTCCATTTTTTTCTTTTTTCTTTTACTGGTAATTTACTGAAATATAGCACTATGCAATGATAGCATATATGAAATGGAAAACGTTTTATGGACTAACTAGATGTCATTTTGTTTTTTATTATAATAAGTTTATCTATTTTTAATACACATTATGTTATGAATCATGTTAGAAGAGAAAAATCAGAGCAAAAGGGAAAAACCAAGGGGGAGATAAAAAACATAAAAAAAAGAAGTGAACATAACATACATTGTTTACATTCAGACCCCTTAATTCTTTTTTTGAATGCAGATGACATCTTCTGTCCAAAGTCTATTGAGAAGAGCAATCAATGTGTGGAATAGGTTAGGTTTACAGGACAAAAGAGTCAATGACTATAGCAACCTAGTGTATGACAAGACCAAAGGCACCAGCTTTTGGGATAAGAACTTACTATTTGAAAATTCTTCTGGGAAAATTAAAAACTAGTATGGAAGAAATTAGAGATTGACCCACACCTAATACCATATATCAAGATAAAGTCAAAATAGGTTCATGATTTAGACATAAAAATGATATAAGAAGCAAATTAGTTTTTGTAAAAATAGTTTTTATTTACCAGATATATGCATGGGTAATTTTACAACACTGATAATTGCCAAACCCTTGGCTCCAATTTTTCCCCTTCCTCCCCCCGCCCAGATGACAAGTTGACCAATACATGTTAAATATGTTAAAGTATAAATTAAATGCAATATATGTATACATGTCCAAACAGTTGTTTTGCTGTACACAAAGAATCAGACTTTGAAATACCGTACAATTAGCCTGTGAAGGAAATCCAAAATGCAGGTGGACAAAATTAGAGGGATTGGGAATTCTATGTAGTGGTTCATAGTCATCTCCCAGAGTTCTTTCGTTGGGTGTAGCTGGTTCAGTTCATTACTGCTCTATTGGAAATGCTTTGGTTCATCTCATTGTTGGAGAGAGCCTCACCCATCAGAATTGATCATCGTATAGTATTGTTATTGAAGTATATAATGATCTCCTGGTCCTGCTCATTTCACTCAGCATCAGTTCATGTAAGTCTCTCCAGGCCTTTCTGAAATCATCCTGTTGGTCATTCTTACAGAACAATAATATTCCATAATACTCATATACCACAATTTATTCAGCCTTTCTCCAATTGATGGACATCCACGTAGTTTCCAGTTTCTGACCACTACAAAGAGGGCTGCCACAAAGATTCTTGTACATACAGGTCCCTTTTCCTTTTTAAAAATCTCTTTTGGATATAAGCCCAGTAGTAACACTGCTGGATCAAAGGGTATGCCCAGTTTGATAACTTTTTGAGTATAGTTCCAAATTGCTCTCCAGAATGGCCGGATACTTTCACAACTCCACCAACAATGTATCAATGTCCCAGTTTTCCCACATCCCCTCCAACATTCTGCATTATCTTTCCCTGTCATTCTAGCCAATCTGACAGGTGTGTAGTGGTATCTCAGAGTTGTCTTAGTTTGCATTTCTCTGATTAATAATGAGTTGGAACCTCTTTTCATATGACTAGAAATAGTTTCAATTTCTTCATCTGAGAATTGTCTGTTCATATCCTTTGACCATTTATCAATTGGATATTGTACTGATTTCTTGTAAATTAGAATCAATTCTCTATATATTTTGGAAATGAGGCCTTTATTGGAACGTTTGACTGTAAAAATGTTTTCTCAGTTTATTGCTTCCCTTCTAATCTTATCTGCATTAGTTTTGTTTGTACAAAAACTTTTCAACTTGATATAATCAAAATTTTCTACTTTGTGATCAATAATGATCTCTAGTTCTTATAAGAAGCAAAATAGAAGAATATAGGATGGTTTACTTTTCAGATCTGTGGTGAAAAAAGAAAATTGTGACCAAAGAAGTACTAAAGCTCATTATTAATCATAAAATAAATATTTTTTATTATATTGTTAAAAAGATTTTGTACAAACAAAACCAATGTTCTCTTGATTCACTTCACTTAACATCAGTTCACATAAGTCTCTTCAGGTCTTTCTGAAATCATCCTGCTGATTGTTTCTTATAGAATAATAATATTCCATTACATTCACGTACTATAACTTATTCAGCCAGTTTCTAGTTCCTTGCCACTACAAAAAGAGATGCTACAAACATTTTTGTATATGTGAATCCTTTTCCCCAGTAGAGACACTTCTGGATCAAATGCTTTGTAGAGTTTGATAGCCCTTTGTTCATAGTTCCAAATTTCTCTTCAGAATAGGGGGATCAGTTCACTTCATTAATGATGTGTTAGTGTCTCAATTTTCACAATCCCCTCCAACATTTATCATTATCTTTACCTGTCATCTCAACCAGTCTAAGAAGTATTAAATAACTCAGAATTATGATTAATGTTTTAAGAAAATTTGTGTTTTCTGTTTTCCAGTGTTGATCACCTTTATTTCTGAAATATTGCTATAATTTATAAGCCAGCACCACTAACGACTTAACTCCTTGGAGAAGGAACTCTCATGCAAGAATATTGGTGTAAATAATAATAGGTAGATAGATGACAGATAGATAAACAGAGAGATAAAGAGACAGAATTCATGGAGTGCTTACAACATGCCAGCTACTATGTTAAAACTTTACCAAATATTGTGTCTTTTGTTCCTCATGACAATCCTCAGAGTTGATGGTATTATCATCCCCACTTTATAGTTGAGGAAATTGAGGCAAACTGAAGCTAAATGACTTGCCTAATGTTACACAGCTAATGTCTGAGATCTGAAGACATGTTTGAACTCAGGTCTTCCTGACCCCAAGTTTGTTATTTCTACTATTCCTCTCAGTCTCCTGTTTTGTGTATTAGTGGAAATAAATGGAATGACAAATCCAAAATAAGATTGCTAATGGGAGACTAGGGTTAGAATTATATTCTTGACCATAAATCTAGTACTTTTTCAAATTTATGAGATGTAACTTCACTTATTTCTAAATTGTTCATTGGAATAACTTGATGCATTCAAATTGATAATTACCAAACAGGCCATAATTTAATATAATACAAATAAGACAAGTCTGGTTCTAGAAAACATGAATTTGATCTTTCCCCTCCCCAAATTGATCAGGTCTTTTGCGCTTACTTTGTCAGAGACATTTACCTTTTTTTCTTTTACCTTTTTCTTTTCTATTGCTCCTGCTACCTATATGATCCAGAGCCTTTAATTACTTCTCTTGTCTCCAGGCTCCTCTTAATCCAGTATATCCTGCATAACATTCAGTTATTAATTTTTCTAAAACACTGAGGTCATTATGTCTAAAATTTTTTAAGGTCTCCTACTGCATTAAAAAATAAGGAAAAAATACTAAGACCACTCAGTTTTTCAAATCTTCCTTAAATTAACTCCATCCTATCTCAGTAACAGTAGATTAAAAAGACCTGAGATTTGCATTAAAAAACAAAAAGGATGTCTTTCAATGCCATATTTTATACTATAAATTGTAATGTAAAATGGTGGTAATTTAAGACCCTCTAATGTAGGTTGATAGTAATTTTTTATTTGTTTTCTGATATTTCTTCAGAAATTCACAAAATATATTAGTAGCTGACATTTATGACAATTATAATAAAATGTATACAGGTAAGTTTTCTACAAATATCATTGTATTTGATTCTCACAATAACTATAATGTGGTTAGTACTAATAATTTTGCAGAAGAAGAAAATGAGGCTTAGAGAAATTAAGTTCAATAATAAGTTTCTGAGCCAAGATTCAAATTCAGGTCTCCCTGCCTTCAACTTATGCCCTCTATCCATTTCTCACCTGCGTGAGAGTATGTATGACAGCAAATTGAGGTAAGCTGAGAGCAAGCAAAAATAGATGAGAAATCTAAGTACTAAGGTACTCAATAGTTAAGAAAAGTTTTTAGAATATAATATGGTAATTTTATGAATAAGTAAATTTAAAAAATATTCAAGATGAGATATATTAGTCAGGTGGAAATCTATGTCCATGAGAGAACACTCACAATGATGAGATTATAGATTCAATAAATAAATTTGTAGCCTTAAGGGATTTCAAAGACAATGTGGACCACATTTTTCATTTTATATTTCAGAAAGCTAGAGCTCAGAGCTCCCTCAGATAAGAAGTGTCAAATGTGAGACTTGAATCCAAGTTTTCTGACTGAAGTCTTTTACCTTATTCTGTGACATCAACTGCCTCCCCTACCATCAAATCTTATTTGCCAGCTTTCTATCTTTTTTAAAACTCATTGGCACTAAGCTTATTCAGGTTCTTATAAGAAAGAAGTAGCATTCCCATGTTTCAGCACCCTTTCCAGATGTTGCTCCACTGAATAAACATTGTCGGTACCTTCTCTATGCACAGTTACAGCCCAAACACTATTTTTCTTTCATTCCCATCCCCATATTCCCCTGTGGAACCATTTCAATTTAGTGAAGTGGAGAGGTACCCAGCAGTACGCATCTTCTGTTATGAATGCGGCACTTTAAATGGCTGAATCAATGACATGAGACGCAGGGCTTCATTACTCCCTAGTTCACCCAGACTCGGTGGCTTTCCAGGGCCCAGAGATAGTTTGCTGCCAGGAAGAAACATTTGAAATTCAATGTGTAGAGTCTTTCTTCTGGAGCTGCTCAGTGTTGTTGGCTTCAAAATGCTTTTAGAAACCTTCAAAAATCTCTGTGAGTCACTCAGCTTTCATTTCCCATTACCAGCTTTCACTGAGAGGTGACATATTCCATCCAAGAGCTTTGCAGGAAATAGAGGACCAGATCCTGGAAGTGGGGTGTTTAGAGTATTTAAAGGTCAAGAAAACAATATTTCAAGCAGGTAAAGAATGTCACAATTGTGATCTTTGATGCAATACGTTAGAATGGAAAGAACTCTGAACTTGACTTCAATAAGATGTGGGTTCATATATTAATCTGTATTCTGGCCTGTAAGGCCCAAAGCAAGTCACTTTATGTGATTGAGTCTCATTTTCCTTATATGCAAAATGAGGATATTGAATGATTCCTGAGGTCTCATCCAGCTTTAAATGTCTTCATACTTGTAAATACCACTGGGAAGCTATTTGATATTGGATAAATCAATTAATTTCTGTGACTTGGAAAATGGCCATCATAACATGTGCACCGAAGATCTCTTGGGATTATTATGTTGAAAGCACTTTGTAAACCCTAAAGTGCTTAAAGTAAATCTGTATTATCATTGGAATGGAATTTCAGTTACAGGAGGAATTATGCTTCTCTAAAAGGTGTATGTATAGACTAAAGAACATCTAAAATTTTTGATTTTTAAAGTTCTTATGCATAAATGCAATTGCATAAAAAGTAAATTGTTAACCTTTATGCATTCCCTTTACAAACATATTTAGTATACATCTGGATTACTATTAACTTCATAGTAATTAGTGGCAGGAAGACAGATGTTTTTCATAGTTCAGTGTATATAGACATGGAATATTGATTTGAATGTTATTTACTCATTTGATTCTCCAACCTCCCTGACTTTCCCAATAAGTGGATTTTATGCTTCTTCAAGAGTTCTTTCTTCTCTCTCTGGTTCCCAAGATGTCAAATCAAAGTTCATGCCAGGATCCTGCAGAGGATTTCATAGAGAGAGAAATCCCTCAGACGTGGAATGATATTAATAGTCAGCGTTATGCAGCTGTCAATCAGAGGTGAGTTGTTTCTCAGGAATAATTTAGAAATATTCCTCAGGACTTGGTGCTGTGTGTATAACAACTAGAAAATAATACCTACTGCTAATAATAGATCAGTTAATATAGCAAAAATTAATATGGATTTTGAGTTTAGATTTAATATATCTAAAGAATAAAGAATTATAGGAAAGATGCAGTTGGAATACAAAGTATTTAGATATAGATGATCTTAGAAATAATCTAGTCAACTATCTGATTTTCCAAATGAGGAAACTAAGGCCCAGAGAGAGGCAATGATTTACAATTGGTAGCTGCCAAAGCGAGTAGCTGAAACTACACCACCTGATTCAATTCACTATGCTTCTCATTTCACCATGTTTTCTACATATGTATAAAGAAGAAAATGCAGTTAATGTGACCAGCTATGTACTAATTGGGTGTATCTAATGCACCATGAATAATACAAAATCATTTATATCTGGCCTGGAAATTAAGACAGATACATACACACATATTCATGCTTCAATGCTTATGCATTTCTCTATGCCACGGTTGGTATTTTTCTCCTCCTGGCTAGGCTATTTGGAGAAGGAGAAGCACCTCTATATACTTCAATTTTAGGGATGCCCTGGACTTAATAAAGTTATTAACTGTATGATAGTCTTGACCATCCTAATCATGAATAGCATTCTAATGGAAATAAGAGGAAGCCAACAATACAGTGTGGTTTGAAGGGCAATAAAAATATCATTTGGACATTAATATTTCTCTCAAAGGGTCACCTTACAATGCCTGAAGGTGAAATTTTAGTGAGAAATTTGAAGGTTTCAATGGTGGAGAGGAGAAATATTTCCAAAGTGGTGTTATAAAAATATGTCACCAATGAAGCTTTTTCAAAAGTTGAGAAAAATTTTAGGGAAATGAAAGGAGGAACTTGAAGGGAACATGCTACAGAAGAAAAAAAAATAGTGACTCTGGAGTCAGAGAAACTATGTTCAAATTTTTCCCTCTTACATTATTTCCTGTTGCAATATACATATTATATATATAAAACATATACTTCAAATAACATAACATAACCTCAATGGGACTCAGTTTTGTCAACTCTAAAATGAACAAAGTAGAAAAAAAACTTAAGATAGTTCTAATTTAAATAAACATTTATTAAGTGACAACTATATGCCAGATAACATACTAAGTTTAAAGACAAATAGGTAAAAGGAAAGATAGCACCTGCCCTCCTGGAGTTTATAATCTAATGGGAGAGGACAATATTACACAGGGAAGCTGCAAAATAGAGGGGTGGGCCAGGAAGTATTTGAGATGGGGGTTATGTAGTCAGGAGTTCAAACCAAGAACTACTAATGAAAAATGAAGAGTCATCCGGAAGTTCAGATCCTAGATCTCCATAAAGGAAAAGACTTTAGCTTTTAACATCCCTTTCAGATTTAGATGTATGTTTTTTTTTTGTTGTTGTTGTTGTTATTTTTCTTGCCATCATCAAAATGGTCATCAAAACTTCAGTTCAAATGTATTCATTAGATTAATTCCAATCTTTTTATTGAACCTTAGAGAAATGAATCATGAAATGTGCAAACTTTGCTGAATTGAGAGGGAAAGGGTATACATAGAGGGTGTTGTTTAGTGAAAACATACTTGGTTGACCTACTACAATTACCAGGACAGCTCTCACTTCCATCATAACCCCAGCTCCAGTATTTTCTTCACCCCAGTGCCCTTCAAAAAAGCCATGTAAGGCATGAATTCAAAACCATTCCTCAATCTGATTGCCCTCTTTTGAACATTCTACAGTTTTTCAATGGATATGATATGTAAAATATGAAAGAGAATATTTTGAGGAAAAGTTGAAAAATATGCTGGAACCAAGTAATAGAGAGCCTGAATGTCAGGATCTGGAGGTGATACTTTATGAAGTAGACAAGGGGGAATCATGGAGACTTTTTGAGTAGATAATTATGGCTTATATGAAACTTCCAATTGTTTGTATTTCTACTTGGTTTATGGATTCATTTTTTCTGGATCCCTTCCCTATTCAACTTTCTCCCATCTATTTCCATTGTGCCTTTTGTTCCAGGAAATTGATATTTGTTTGTCACAGATATAGAGTGCCACAGAGTGACTAATTAGCCTGGATGAGGAAAATGTCCAACTTATTCTCCCTGTTCTCCACCCTTTGCCAGCACCAGATCCTTCCCCTACATTAGTTTGCACTCCCTTTGTGCTCAGAACACAAAAGTAATTTTACTAAGTGGGGATTTTGGGGGGCATTGTTTTTTTGTTTCATAAAAACCGTTAATTTGCTATTAAATCTCTTGTTGAAAGACTAATAGCTTAATGAACACATTAAACATGTGCAAATTAGTTTTTTGGGGAATGCATTAGTTAGTTTCAGATTGAAGGGGGGTGATACATCATTGTCGTCACCACAGGAATTAATGAGGCATTAGGCCATCTTCTGTCATGGAGGCCAGACTTATGAACGATCTTCCCCGAACTGCACACGCGGACCTTGTCAAACTCTCATCTCATTCACAACATACATCTTACCTCAGCCAGTTCCTTCCTTGGCATCACTTGGTATACTCAAAATAAATATGTAAGTTCCTCATCAGTTTGGAAGTGAAAACCAGTTCATTGCAGGTGATAAATGATGTTTACAGTTTCTAGAAAAGAGGGTGGAACAAAGAAAGCATATATTAGCAGTGGCAGAGATTGGTTTAGTATTCATTCAGTAGCTATTTTGCCCTGTGAAGACATGCAACCTCTCTTGATTTCCCTCCATCACCCAGTCACTTTCAGATGTCTACATTAAAATAAAGAGCCAACAGCAAGATGCTGCATCTTAACGATAATAAATGAAGACAGCATTCTCAACCCAAAAGCTTTTGTCATGAATAGCCAATCCCTCACCATCACACTTACAGATGTCCTAGATTATAACTTTTACTTTCCCTTAAAGATTAGAGACTAGTGAATCTTGGATTTTTGGAAACTAACAGAATCACATATATTAGAATAGAAAGGTAGCAAAAACAAACATTCATTATAAATATCTCATTTAATAGATAAAAAAATAGGCTTATGGAGGAGAAATGATTTGGCCATGATCACAGATTCATAAGTAGTAGAGTTTCAGCTTGAATCCAGGTAAGGTCTGAATTCCAACCTAATGTTCTCTGCATAATACAAGACTTCCTATCTCTTCCATCTTGACAATCAAAAAAAAAAAAAAAAAGACTTCCTATCTCCCCCTTCCTTTTTTCTACTGTGTAGCATCACATATTGTTAGTTTACATTGAACAGCCCTTAAATTTAATTCTACATAGTCTTACAGAGTGAGGGATAATAAATGAGCTAGCTGACTATCATACCGGTATCCATGGAATATTAAATGAACCAGAGAAAGGTTTCTACCATATTGGATATATTCTTTATGAAGAACTTACAGAAAGATATGAATGGGAATGTGATAAATAGTTTACAATACACCTCAAGGGAGAACTATCTTAATGAGTTCATTTATAGATCTAAATTTAAATCTATGTTGAGATACTTGTCAAGGTACCTTATTCTTGAATGAAACATTTCAAGTAGTGAATTTTCCATAACTAGAAGTATTTAAGTAGAAACTAAAAGGTCATTTGATGAGATATTATAGAGAGGATTCATACTTGAGGGTGGTTGTAGAATAATGACTTTAAATTCCTTTTCTACAATACTATGGTAACTGATAACACTCTGGGACTAGTGAAAAATATGATTTAGCATTACCCCTATGTACATTCCAGAAGCCAGGGAAATGTAATTTAAAATAAAAAAAAATCTCGAATATCTTTTTTTCCCACTTCACATTCATTTTTGGATATACTAACCTGTCTTCTCCCAGAAAAGCTTCCTTTTTCATCAAAGGAAAAAAAAAGGAGTAATCAAATCCAAAGGACCTAGTGACCACATCTGCCAATATATGTAAGATTTTGCACCCATATGCTGCCAACTTTCCAAAGAAAAGAGGGTGCAAAGAAGAAATAACATTCATCATGCAGGTGGCAGAAAATAACAGAAATCTCACCACAGCTGGAAGAGGCTTAGACTTCATATATTATTTAAGTTCCTATCTTTTAGGCATAAGACAAACAAGAAATATAATCAAAGATGCTATGATGAAATAGAAAAAAAGCATTGGATCTCTTGATATAAGATCCAAATTCTTATCTTGGTTACTCCACAAACTTACATGTAACTTGGGGATGATTAATTCCCTTTTCTGAGCATCAGTTTCCCCATCTATAAAAAAGAAAGACATTCTATTTGCTGGAGACACAGCAATATTGAAATTAATCCAATTAACTTTAAAATGGATTATAACTGCTTATTTGAAAAGCAGAGTCAACCAATGTAGCAAATTTCATTGTCTTGTTTTAAGAAATTGTTGCAGCCATCCCAATCTTCATCCTGATCGGTCAGCAGCTATGAACACTGATGTACGATCCTCCACCAGCAAAAGGATAATGACTTGCTCAGTTGATGGTTAGTATTTTTTAGTAATGAATACACATTTTTATATAATTTATAAATTATTTTAAAAGTATATACATTTTTAGATATAATATTATTATATATTTAATAAATTATGGTAGAGTATTAACATAAACTTAATATGCATTGGGAAACAAAAAAAAATCATGTGACATCTTATTTAGATAGCTGCTTTATTGCAGAGGTTTGGAACAAAACCTGCAATATCTCCAAGTTTATAAAGTACTGTACTATTATTATCTCATTTTAATCTCATAACAATTTAGAGATGTAGATGAGGAATTTTGCTGATGAGGAAATTAAGGCAGATAGATTAAGTAACTTGTTCATAGTCACACAACTCATAAGTACCTGTTCCTGGATTTGACTTAATTCTAGACTCAACTCTACCCATTAGGCAACCAGACTGCCTGTAATACTTTAATAAAAATCCTCAACTTTCCTTATTTACATGGTGCACTTACAGAGCTGAATATTTAAATACCCATGATAAAAATTTATGATTCATTCAGAGATATGAGATTGTTTACTCCATGAGGCAAAGACTGTCTTTTATTGCCTTTTTTTATATTGCTAGTACTTAGCACAGTTCTTGTCAAATACTAGGTGCTTAATAAATGTTGACTGATTGATATCAGATTGGGCAATAATTAGGAATGGATTGGTGGAACAGAGTTGAAGATATTAGTACATAGGGAGAAGGAGCAGGGAAGTAGTGAAGAACTATTGAAAGGAAAAGGAGTAGAAGTGAAGCTTAAAAATAATAGTAATGAATTGAATTTAAATGAATAGAATTCTATATAACTCAGGAACCACTTAAGTATCTATGGTTAAGCAAACTTTTAGTACCCAAACTGAACACTGGAATTATAAAAACAAAGACCAAACAATTCTTGCCTTCAAGGGCCTTCTATTATATTGTAGACAGTTAACAAGTACCTAGAAATTAGATCTAGTACAAATTGTATATATAATTGTACATTTCAGAATAGGCTTCCTGTAAGAAGCAGCATTTGAAAGCAGCATTTGACTGACTTTTGAAGGAAGCTAGAATTCTATGAGTTATGAGAATGTTAGAAACTAAGGCAGCCTTTAGAAGCTAGAGGTCAAGTTGGAATAATATGTCAAAAGTTAAGCCAACAGGCAGGAATCAAAGAGTATGTGGAAGATCAAAGAAGAGGAAGAATAGTAGGTAGAATTCTGGAAAGCTAATTAAACTCTCTGCTGTAGATGAGGAGATAACTTATAAGAAAGACATCAGTATTAGCCAGGAAGTTCTTTCTACTTTTCCTGTCATTGCATAATAAAATGAATTTCCCAGGTATGATCAACTCTATAACTGAGCATCCATAAACGTTTATGTTTTTAATGTTCAGAAAACTGAGGCTCTGGGATTTGCTAATGAATACCAGAGTAATGGCAGAAGGTCCTTGAACCTTCTTTCATTACACATTCTCTTCTTTTTCCAGGTCTATCCCAAGAAAGAATGTGTGAACAGCGATGGAAGGTAACATGTGGCTCATCTTATCTTTTTTACTATTGTGTTTTCTATGTTCAAATGTAAAGTATAATTTCTTTTGATATTTACAAAAATAGTTCCAGTAGGTAGGCATCTAAATCCCCCAAAACAGAATAATCTACCTTTTCCCCAAAAATCAATAAACAAAAGCTCTTTTAACACTTCTTCTAAAAATGAAATAAAAAGAAGAAAAATTGATTAAATTAACCAATACAATTTTTAGGAGTTTCATATATGCTTTGATGGACTATTCTCTTAAATGCTCTTACTCTTCACATAGGTACTCTTCAATATACTGACTCTGGCCTCCTGGCAATTCCACAAAACAAGACATTCAATCTCTCAGCTTTAGGTATTTTCTTTGGCTATTCACTATTCCTGGAAGATTTTTATTTTTCTACTTTTAACTATTGCTCTTCCTGTCTTTGTCAGTCCCAGCTCAAAATGTTCCTTTTACAGAAAATCTTCCCCAACTCCTCTTAATTCTGATTCCTTTCCTTTGTTAATTATCTCCTATTATCCTGTGTATAGCTTACTTTATCTATTGTAATATACATTTTCATATGTTATTATTACATAGCATATGGTATATATGATATCTAAATGCTATATAGTAACATGTGATGCATAATATTAATATATTATATTTTTGTTTGCCTTTTCTCCCTCATTAGAATATAAGTTCTTTGAGGGCAAGGACTGCCTTTTTTGATATTTCCCGCATTTAGCAGAGTGATTAATTCAGATACCAACTTTCACTCTTATTCAAATGCCTCTATGTAGCATGACAGTAAGTCATGCTTGTTGACATGACAGTTGACATGTTGCAGTATTTTCCAGCAGAGAGCAAGCTTTGACCATTTTCTACCAAATTGGAAATATATCCAATGGGTTGCATGGCCATGGCCAACGCACCAGCCCCCTTACTTTCAGAGAATACTCACCAGTGTTTGAGACACAACATGATAGTTTACTCCAGCAGTCAAAATTACTATGAATGATCATTTGTTACATGGTATAGAGCACTCTCCACCTGGATTGATACATAGAAACCCCAATACTGAGAAAATAACCAGTTCTTGAAGCATTGAAATATAAACATTTCTCAATGATTAAAAACAGTTAGGTGTTAAAAATGAAATGGAGATAATTTTTAATAATTTTACCTTTGACACTATTTATATTAGCTTATAAATACTATGGTAATACAAACAATTAGATGACTAAAAATGCCAGCACTCACTATGGTGAAAATTGTGATATAATAGTAATCATGATAGTAATTGTTGAGGGTGATGAGGATGACAATAAGTACCATAACAATTATGACTCTTATGAGGAAGAAAAGAATATAAATAGATATTCTTCCTCCTAGAATTATTAAAGGGTATAATCATTATATTACAAGAATATAGGCCATTTAATTGCATCCTTCCAGAAATCAGGAAATGGAACATTATCCTGGAGCTCATCCTTTTACCTCATGTGTTAGATGCCTCAGAGTCTGACATACAAGGAGCAAGACAATTTAAACTTCCCATATATCTGAATCATTGCACTGATTCTTTAGTTTTCTTGACCTCTCATTCTTGGCTCTTCTAAAAATATGCACTAAATGACAAATCAAGAAAAGAAAGCCTTTCCAAGATCAGGAAGTGAGAGATGTGGGAAGAAAAATAAGTTTATATTTCAAGTTACACGAGAAGGCTCCCTTTTCTGTCTCCTCATTTCCATTCCCACATACAGTATAATGATTCTCTCCATGGACTTTCTGAGTATATTCACTTTATAGATGAAAACTGGGACTATTTTAAGAAGCTTTAAAACATACCTAGGGAGGCACCTTCATCACTTATTCATGTATGGTCTCTTTATTTTTTATTTATTAATGAAGTAAAAAATGGTTTCTACTTAGTTGCAAGTGGCTTTTATATAAAAATAAAATATGACCAAACTAGGCTCAAATGGGTTAGGTGGCAATTTTGTGTTAGGATTCACCTTTGAAAAATACTGGGATAGAAGTTGCACTTTTCTTTTCTTGGTTCACAAAATACAATCATTCTTAAGGTGCCTCATGGGGACAGAGGACCTTCAAAGTCAACAGACACTTGCCTTAACTAAGCATTACAAACTTAAGTATACATAGATGATAAATGGGATAATTTCATGTAAAGCACAGGATTTGCAATGTACAATAGATTAAGAATCAGGAAACTATGTTTATGTATTCCTACTAACATATTACTATAAATTCTACCAACATGATATGTTGCTACTAATAAATACATCTTTGGACAAGTCAATTGGCCTCTTTGAGCTTCATTTTCCTCAACTGTAAAATAAAGAGAATGTACTTAATCACATTAAAGACCTATTTCAACTCTAGTAATCTATATTTTGATGTTCTATATATTCAGTTCTTTTTGAGCTCTCATATTGTATATTAAACCTTTTTTGGTCATTGTTCTAAATACTGTTTCAACCTTAATATGATGTGTCTAAGTTAATCTATATTAAGGTAACTACCTTTTCTAGTATTAACCAAGATTCTAATATCATAATTTAAGAATTTTGCCTGTCAATGGATCATCTAGCCTAATGTTTTGTCTCATAGATAGCAAACAAGAAAATTGGAGAGATAACTATATAATGACCTTGTGTAACATTGTTTTCCAATGATAGAAGGTGGGCCAAATATTCCTAGTTTCTCTTGATAACTTTATGAACTATTATCTGTATGCCCTTTTGTATATGGTCTCTGTTTAATTACTATTTTTCCTTAAATGAATATTAATTAAATGGAAACCATCCAGAAAAAGGAGATCAGAATGATAAGAAGACTAGACATGAGGCCAACTTAGAGGGATCAGGAAAGATTGCTATCTTTAAATAGTTAATCACTGTTCTGGGGAAAAGAGATTAAAAGAGTTGGAAGTTTTTAGAGATTCTGCATGTTATTAGAGATTTTCAAAAGCAGATTCTTGCTGAGATTCAAGTTGAGCTAGAAGACCTCTCAAGTCTCCTCCAATTCTGAGACTTTGATTAAGCTGACAATGAAAAAAGAGGAATTCAAGTTACTTTAAACACATCTCCATTCCATTTGATCCATTGCATCAATGCCTTTAGAATCTAATGTGTGTACATCCCAATGCCAATGCAGCTATTGCATGGGTTCATTACTTAATTGGAGCATTGATGGATTAATTCATTGTCACATTAACATCTAACACTGTACTCTATTTATATGCCATCTTGCAGCCCCAGATTTCTCAGCTATTCAGATGAAAATGCCACCCTTTTCCAAGTAAACAAGGACAAACAAGGAGCATTAAATCCTCCTTTAATTTGAAAGGAAATTTTCCTTGATGTGCAGGTAAAGGCCAGGCCACTTAGAAAGCATCATGTAAATATCAGTAGTAGTAGTGAATGTCTGGAAAGGCTGAAGTCAACTTCTGAGTCATATTAGAGAAAAAATTTGTTGAGAAGGTCAACCCATTAACACACCAATTCAGTGGAGGCCCACATTGATAATGTCAGAGGCTTGGAATGGAAACCACCATCCTGGAAACAGCTGTGGCTTTGCCTCTGGGTTGGCTTCAGCAGGAAATCTCAGTGGCAGATGCTTTGGGGATAGGTAAAGGATACTTGCAGGTGAGTTTCCCGAGCAGAGGCCCAGTAGTGTCAAACCTCTTTTTGCAACAACAAAAAAAGGGTGCAATTCTAGGGGCACCTTTTTTTCCGCGATCACAATAGTGTGATTATGTATAAATGGGTACCATGCTTTGTGTCAACTAACTTGTGCTCAAATTTTTGCCACATACTAGCCCCATCCCTCTTTACTTCCTTTTTTAAAAAATGGAGATATTATTTTCACCAAGTCTTATACTTATGAGGACATCCAATGTGATTTAAAACCTGAAGAGTGCTATGGAAACAAAAGTAAGTTATTTGCATAATATGGGGGAAAGAAAACTGAATTGGTAGGTGGAGGACTTAGCTTAGAATCTTGCCTTTACTTCTTACTTTCTATAAGGCATTCTAACTCTTACATCTGTTTTTCTATAAATGATGGAATAAGATATTTCAGAATTTTAAAAACTTTTTCCACTCATGACCTCTTTATATCCATGAAATTTTTACATAATTGCAGGAATATAGATATATATTCATAATTTCACAACCCCCACATTCATTTACATAAACCCATATGGAGTCATGAACCACAGTTTAAGAACGTTACGTGTAAGATTCTTTTGAGTTCTGGATCTATGATTCTATGATTTTAATGTTAGAAATCACTTGTTGGGGACATTCTCAATCTGAATCCTTATCATTCAAAGACTCCTTAGTCTTGTTATTTAACAAAAGTCTGATAAACTGCCCTCTCCCCTGATATTTGTGAGAATTAATGGCAATAGAGCATCAACTTCATTTGTGATGTGGACACATAAAGTCCCTTATCCCCAACAACAGCCCTAAAATAAAATCTCTGACTTTAGGAGCTTCAAGGCTGGATATAAAAGAGACAAAGCTTTCAATTCACTTCATTCCAATCTAAATTTCATTACATATTCTTTTTAATACTCCACACAGTTAACATAAGTGAATTTTTCAAGTATGAATATTTAAACCTTAGAAATTGCTAAAAATCAATTTAAAATCAATCAAATCAATTCATTGATTTATTTGTTTATTGTCTAGACTTAAGGAAGTAATATCAAAAATGTAAATAAAGCAGATTTTATTTTAAAGCATGTCATACATTAATTTACACACAAAGCAGTTTTCCAAAGAATAATTTACCAGAACATCATAAAATCTCCACATCCCTAACCTCTACTCCCTGTGCTTAGTTTGTTAATGGTTTACTGTCTCCACAAAGCAGACCTTTTGGTTGGCAATCTTGCTTCATGATCCAAAAATCTTACCACTTCTATCATCACTATCTAACAATTCATTGCCCCATTCCTAAACTCCAAGGACCTACTGAGTTGAATTAGTAGCTAATCTATCAAATAGAAAGTATCTGTGTTATTAGAGAGGAAAATAACCTCAGAGATCATTAGTTTTTTTAATCCTCTTTCAACAAATGAGGAAACTGAGATACTGAGAAGTGATGGAATTTGCCTATGGAAAATAATAGCGTATTCACTTAAGAATCAAGTTATGTAACTTCACAGGCTGGCTTCTTTACATTAAAAAAAATACACATTTTTTATACCTTGGGAAATTGATTCTGGGTCAAATTCTACTCTTTTCCACTTAGGTTAGAATTGAAGTAGAAAGCAGTAGTTTATTGACAATAACAATACTGATCATAAGAATAATATGTATTCTGGTACTTCCAGGAGCCATGATTTTGGCAGTGAAGTTCCCTTCACTGAGGGAGAAGATGCAGATCTCCTTCTTCCTATGAGTTAGCAGATAGACTTTGTGAAGTAATTGACTTTGCAGACAATATGGCAATGAGCTTCTACAAATTTAGGGACACTAGTGTTCACACATTAATATTAAAGTGCACTTCCAAGTCCTTAGTTGAAACCTTTCAACCTGTGCATGAGCTTTGGGACCTTTTGCAATGTTTGTTGTCATTTTAATCATTTGCATTAAAATCTGACTTTTTGTGACCCTATTTGGCGTTTTCATGACAAAAACACTGTAGTGGATTTCCATCTTCTTTTCCAATCAGTAGGACTTTAACTCTTCACTGATATTGCCTTTGAGAACCCAAGAACAGTTATAAGCCAGAGTGGAATATTGAGGGAGAATTTTGTAGCACTTCACAAGGTAAGGCAGGTAACAAAAAATGTTTTTCTGGTTATCATTTTCCCCATGAAGAAACTTTGGTCTATATCAGGGAAATGAATTGCCCATGGTCATGTTGCAAACAAAGGTATAAAGCAGGGCCTCAAACTTAGGTGTTTTAAATCCAGCACCAGAAATATTTTCACTTTATTCTGCTTTTGTATTATATTTTTTCCAAAATAGCCTGGATAGCCTATGGAATATATGTGTAGTCAATTGTTAAATACTTTAGATTAAAAAAGACCCTGATGTCTCCTGTTGCATCCAGGTCCATGTTCAGTCATCCTAAAATCTATTTTGACACTGAATCCAGTTGTCACTGGAGGAGAAAGTGAGACTGGTGACTTTGAAAGTTCTCCCTCACATAAGTCCAATTCTCTTTAACCTGTAACAGTCCTGTTTTTGGGAGGGGGTAGGTGAGCAAAGGAGAAAAATGTGGAAAACAAAGTCTTACAAAAATGAATGTTGTAAACTTTGCATATATGTAGAAAAATAAAATACTACTGAAATTGAATCCAATTCACTTGCATATCACATCATCGCCTATCTGATATTGTGTTCCTCTTTGAGAACAAAGGACAACCAACATCAACAACATGGAAAATATGTATACTATCTATCTGAAGACAATAATGGTACTACACTGAGTCAGTCTCACATTCTGTATCTAACAGGGTCATTTATGGTATAATACTAGTAAATGTTTATCAATTAGATATTCACAAAAATATACACAGAATACAAAGAAGCAAGAGAGACAGATGGAGATAGACACAAAGAGAGGCAGATTCAGAGACAGACACACACACAGAGACAAAGACAAAGACAGTGAGAGAGAAAAGAGACAGAGAGAATTGGGAACAAGGGAAGAATAAAGAAGAAATAAAATTTTCTCTCTTTAAAGTAAAAAAAAAGATTGAGTGACATGGCTTATAGTCAGTCAGAATCTTAGTAATATTCCACATTATATTTCATTACAAGAGTTCAACCCACAGAACATGTTTTAGATATTAAATCAATTAAGACACAGGGCATGTAGAGGAAGAAATGGACCCATAGTTTATTTGTCCACCCTATGGACTGAAAAGAGTCCTAAAATTATAGTCTTATCCTGTGATTTTGCCAACCTCAAGGTCTCTGGATTAATCACAGACAGCGCTAATGGCAGGGTGAGCAGGATAGTAGTGGAGAGTAGAGAAGTTAAGAGTCAAAGCTGCATCCAGGTCTTTGGTGGTACTATAGTAATCCCAGAGGTGAGCCTCTGCTTTGCCAGTTAATGAACACAGAGAATAAGGCAGTCAGAAAATCACCAGAGCATGCAAAATACTTTGTGACTTACTCCAGTTCCTTCTCAATGGTTCACCAAATGCAGATTTTCAATGTGCTCTATGACCTTGCTACATGGTATAGACACATCAGCCAGACTTCCTTACCCTACCTGAGATTTAATACATGCCATCCTTTTCTAGGAATCTAGAACTCAACCATTAGAAGTCACCCTAGGAAATCATTTCCTCCTGCTTATATAACTCAAGAAACAGAAACTTAAACCACTTCCACTTCTCAACATAAATTTTTTGTTTTCATTGGTCCAAAAAAATAAGTTAATCATCAAAGGACTCTCTCCTTGTTAGCCACCAAATATAATTTTAACTATGCAATTTTTTAAAGGAACATTTCTCCCTGTTTTAATCATGCTATTAGATAATATCTTTCTTTTCAATCTATTTTCAGGATTCAAAGCCTTACACTTGTTTTTGGTTCATTCAAAATAGATTTTTTTTTTGCATTTAAGTCTCTATTCAAAGGACAAAGATCATCTTTTCATTTACATCACAGGTCTTTACATCACAAAGAGATTACTATCCAAATATAATCTAACGTAGCTAGTTCAAATCAAGCCAAATACCCTTCCAATGGGTCTATACCGTCCAATTCCCCTTTTCCTGATAAATAAGACAAATATGAATATTATAAATTCAAATTTTAGGTATTTATAATACAGCCAAGCTAAACTTTTTCTAGTTGAAGAGGTCAGTATAATCATAAAAGAGCCAATACATTTCTAACATTTTTAAATTATTGAATTGTCTCTTGAGCTTTATACCAATAATGATCTAATGCTCTTTGATATCTATAAGATTTCATGTTAGCTAAGCCTCTTTCTAAAAGAAAATATTAAGATTAACATTAATTTTATTTAGATTGTAAATTTTAAAAAATATATATAATAAATATGTATCTATCTATTCATTTTCCTCCTTCTACTTTTCCTATTCATCTTTATTTTTTCTATTCCTATTCTCTCTCTACATATATGTACATAGAGATTTGTATAGTGCTTTCATTTTTTTAATTAGAATGCCTCTATCACTTCCAAATACTTTTCATGAATAAAATCAATATCAAATACTCCAGTAATGCTTATGCAAATATGTATTTATTTTAAAACATAAATATATGTTAATGTATATGAATACATTAACATATATGTACACATGTGTGTTCTGAGGAAAGCCTATAAATTATTCACTAAAGTTGTTCTTCAGTAACTCATCACAGTAATGTAGTGACCCTGGATCCTTAAAGGCTTTTCCAGCAGCACACACAATCTGTTTGTTTTGAACCAATACACAGAGCCCACAATATAGGCACAATGACAAATAATGTTTCTGTTAATCAAAAGCTAGTTTAATCAAGTGCAAAGAGTTTCATGACTAGAAGTATGTCCAACAGAATTACTTCTCCATCCCTTATCTGAAACGGTGATTCATGAAATATGGAGAGGCTATAATATGTGACACTGGAGAGAATAACCAGACCAATTAAAGGAAGGATTTTTAAAAGCATCTGCTGACACACATATTTATTGATATTTCATACTTCTGAGGCAACATAGAGAATATATTTAATACAGGGGAGAAAATGTGATATAGCAAAAAAGCATACACTGACTCTGGATTCAAAGGGAGTGGATTCAAATCTCATTTCTGATTCTATCAAGGATAACCATGGACAAATTACTTCATCTCCCTGGGCCTTAGTTGCTTCATCTGTAAAAGATGGCATTGGACTTAATGACTTTAGTAATCTCTTCCATCTATATGACTAGGAATCTATGATCATCTCCCACAAAGCATATCTTGCCGCCTCCATTAACAACAGAAAACAGGTCCAGATGGACCCAGTTCAGGATTTGTCATCACGAGCATAAGGCTGGATAAAAGGCAAACCCAAACTGACCCCTCAGATGGCACAGGATCAGTCCTAACTGGATGGCTCTTTGTTAGGTCTATCCCTGTCTTCCTCAGCTGGTAGTGACTTCCCAGGGCATGGCATCCTCATGGCTCTCCTGAGTGGTATTGAGCAGCCAAGAAATCATGTTTACCCACAAATGCTCCCATCATCAGGTCTCAGTCTCTCCAGTGGTGATTTACCACACATCGTTAATATGTTTGTTATATTTTGTTGGCTGGATATGAAAGTTCATCAGGAACGAGGCAAGCAGGGACAGCATATTGAAACGAGCATTACAGATCTATCGTGCTCCAGTTTATGGCCCTTTCTCGGTACTGCACAGTAAGTAAAACAAGCTCTGATTGAGTCAGCAGTCTCCTGGGCCCTTGTTTGCCTTAGTGCATGGAATATTAATACTAAATATCTCTGTGTGTGTTAGACAGGGTGAAGGGAATGAGGTGGGCAGATTACCCTGGCTTATGAGCATTATACACGCACCTGCAATTTTCAGAGACACACTGAGGGGAAATATCAGGTGGTTAAGTCTCTTATCTCCTCACAGTCTTAGAGATTTTGGAGATGTATTGCCCTAGAGTTTTAATACTCAGCTCCCAAATCCTCCTTTTAAAAAGAACTGTGTTGAATTTAATAAGGAAGAGAAATTAGTACACAGGGTATTGGCACTAGAAAAAGGGAGATGAAAGAGAATGAGACAGACAGACAGAGAAAGAAAAAGCCAAAGGGTGTTATTAAAATCCTTGGCTAACTTGTGCAATGGATGTGGATATCTTCATACCTTCTCTGCCATCCCCTTAGTGGTTAACTTCTATAGAGGGCTTAGCCCCACTCACAAGGGAATTAGATTCCTAGAATAAGACTTTAACTGCTGCTTCTATCTAAAGGGATTGCAGAGCTTTGTAAATACAAATTAATGCAACAAGAAAATGAATTTGGAAACAAGGTTTCTGTGTTTTTTTCTGGGAGAATCCTGAGAAGTCAGAAATCTGGAGAGGAAAGTTCTGGATATTGAATTGTTTAGATGTTGATGGTACAGTAAGAGATGGCTCAAGGGACTTCCTAGGGAAGCTACCCTGAGTCTGACTTTGCTTTAGCCAGGACCTCACATAACAAAGCCAATCACACACTTTTTATTCTTTTGTAAGAGGGCTGGTATCTTACTCTTTACATTTCTCATTACTAGAGGTATACTTGGTATTCTGGAGATGCAAGACTGCTTCAGTGTCTAGCAGTATGCAGCTGTGGGCTGTCTGAGTACTCTTCAAGCCATTCTGTATTCCAGAGGTGTGCAGCTGTGGTCATTTGGCATTCAAGAGGCATTGTGCAGCTGCAGGTCATTCATTAACCAAAGGCCTTCACTAAGAGGTGAGCGCTCCATCTGTGGTAGTTGAGGATGGAAGTTAGAGGAAATATTTAAATCCAATGAGAGACATAGAGGTGAGAGAGAGAAAGAGACAAAGACAGAAACAGATACTGAGAAAGATAGAGCCAGAGAGACATAATTAGAGACACACAGAGACAGAGAGGCAGTAGCAGATACACAGAGAAATGAGACAGAGAGAGAGAGAGAGAGAGAGAGAGAGAGAGAGAGAGAGAGAGAGAGAGAGAGAGAGAGAGAGAGAGAGAGAGAGAAAGAGAGAGAGACAGAGAGAGAGACAGAGGGAGACAGAGACAGAGAGAGACAGAGAGAGAGACAGAGAGACAGAGAGACAGAGACAGAGAGAGACAGAGAGACAGAGAGACAGAGAGAGAGAGGGACAGAGAGAGAGAGAGACAGAGAGAGAGACAGAGAGATAGAGAGAAAGAGAGAGAGAGAGAGGAAAGGAGAGAGAGAATGAGGGAAAGAAGGAGGGAGGGAGGGAGACAGTGGCAGATACACAGAGGAATGCAACAGAAAGACAGAGACAGAGAGAGAGAGAGAGAGAGAGAGAGAGAGAGAGAGAGAGAGAGAGAGAGAGAGAGAGAGAGAGAGAGAGAGAGAGAGAGAGAGAGAGAGAGAGAAATGAGGGAAAGAGAGGGCTGAACAGAATCTCATAAAATTATTAGAATTATAGAATGTTAAAGCTGGGAAGGACCTTAGAGAACATCTCATTTAAAGCCTTAATTTTATAGATGAAGAGATTGAATCCCCCAAAAGGGAAGGAATATATCCAGTCACAAAACAAGTTAAGAGTCAAATCCAGGCACTAGATTTCTTTTTTTATAATTTATTAATTTTATAATTATAATTTTTTGACAGTACATATGCATGGGTAATTTTTTTACAACATTGTCCCTTGTAATCACTTTTCCAAAATTTCCCCTCCCTCCCTCTACTCCCTCCCCTAGATGACAGGCAATCCCATATATATTAAATATGTTACAGTATATCCTAGATACAATATATGTGTGTAAAAGGAAATTTCTTGTTGCACGATAAGAATTGGATTCCTAAGGTATAAGTAACCTGGGTAGAGAGATGATAGTACAGTTCACAGTCACTTCCTAGTGTTCCTTCTCTGGGTGTAGCTGTTTCTGTCCATCATTGATCAACTGGAACTGAATTAGATCTTCTTTATGCTGAAGATATTTACTTCAATCAGAATATATCTTCATATAGTATTGTTGTTGAAGTGTATAATGATCTCCTGGTTCTGCTCATTTCACTCAGCATCAGTTCATGTAGGTCGCTCCAAGCCTCTCTGTATTCATCCTGCTGGTCATTTCTTACAGAACAACAATATTCCATAACCTTCATATACCATAATTTACCCAACCATTCTCCAATTGAGGGACATCCACTCATTTTCCAGTTTCTAGCCACTATGAAAAGGGCTGCCACAAATATTTTGGCATATACAGGTCCCTTTCCCCTCTTTAGTATTTCTTTGGGGTATAAGCCCAGTAGTAGCAGTGCTGGATCAAAGAGTATGCACAGTTTGATAACTTTTTGGGTATAGTTCCAAATTGCTCTCCAGAATGGCCGGGTTCTTTCACAACGCCACCAATACATACACTAGATTTCTTATCTTATTGTAGAGGCTCTAACTGTAAAATCACAATGCAGCTTTACTGTATTTTTATTTTGTTGTCCGTCTTCTAATATTGATGATATTCAAGAAAATATATATTCAGAGTAGAGAAAAAATGGAAAGAAACTTAAAAATAAGAAAATATTGGTCTATTGGTTCTATTTTTTTTCAGACAAAGATACTTAGAATTATAGTACATATACATTTAAATTTAAAAATGCCATAATATAACATCTTATTCAGCCTCTCATTTCACAGAGAGAGAAACTGAGGCCATTGAATTAGCTTTCCTAAGGTCACACAAATGGAAGGTGGCCAAGACAGTATTCATTCCATGTCTCCTGGATCCAAATCCATGACTCTTTGTCTATTGATTAATTGCTTATCTAGGCTATGGAGAAATTCTAAATCATAATGTGTTTTGATCTAACTTATATAATGTTAGTAGAGATATTATATATAATCACTAGCCATTTAATACTTTATTCTGAAGATAGGGTTATTCATGAGCAAGATGACATAAGTACCGTTATGCTCTATAATAATCTTCTCTGGGTTTGGTTAGTGGTTGATGTCCAATGGCACAAACTGTCCTTCTGATTATTTGTCCCAACCTGGGATATGCAAATATCCACATGTGAGTCATTCCGTAGATCTCATATTAAGGAAGACATCATTGTATGTTTCCAAATAAACACTAGAAACCTTGCATGTTGGAACCAAAAGAGATTTTGTAGAATACCTACTCTGCCCTACACCACACTAATAATATATTGTAAAGATACGAAATATAAGCTTATCCCATAAAAACTCTAGGGATCCTTATCAGAACTTACTGATAAGATAAATTTCATCAGAACAAGTCTAAGTTACTCCTTCAGGTACAAACAAATCCTTAAAGATTTTAGGTATTATATTTTCTAATGGTATGGGCTTAAACTCCAAATCTGATACGTTCTCTGTAATATCAATCATCAATGATTAAATGTGTCCTTATGTCATTCAAAAATATCAATTATCATTCCACCTGAAAGAGCTCTCTCTATAGTTAGTAATAATCTCTTTTTTCCCAATCCAATGACCTTTTCTTAATCCTCATAATCCTTGATAGTTATACAACTTTTCACAGTGCTGATCACTCCCCTTGAGTGTTCTAATCTATTCTCTCCTAGTTTTCCTCCTACCTAGCTAACTCCTTAGACTCTGTCTTCTTCCTAATTCTTTTTTGCTATATGATGCAACACCAATCTCCCAATTTCTTCAGTTTACGATCTAGGAGTAATCCTGGATTCCTCACAATGTCTCACCTCATACCCATATTCAAGTTGTTGCCAAGTCATGTTGATTTACCTTTGCAACATATCTTGAATTTCCCCTCTTTTCTCCTCTGACACTGCCCTCATCAACTATAGCAATAATAAATGTTACAAAAATGTCTGTGGAGAACAAATTCGCTTATACCTCTTTGGCCCCTCAGAAAATGGATTTAAATTTTAAATAATGCCTTCAGAATATTTGCCTTTCTAAGTCCATTTCTGAATTTGATTTGGTCAATGCACAGGTCCTTCTTGCTTGTAGGACCTGGTTTCTTGTTAATGAAGTCAAGAAATTGCTGAATTGAATCCTAGTCACTTCTCAGGGCTCTGATGTGGATGATAAGCTTTATCTTGAGTCCTGGCTCCTAGACTTCTAATGACTCTCATTTACTCAAGGCCTTTTGAAGCTCAGAAACTTTAAATATATTCAGGTATTCTTTCACCCAAGGGTAGGAAAGAATATTTATATATATATATATATATATATATATATATATATATATATATATATATATATATATATATATATATTTACATATATATATATATATATATATATATATATATATACATATAGCCTCATTTAATACTCTAGTAACATTTAACTTCTATAATAAGAACAAATGGTTTTTATTATTCTATCTTTGCCTTCCCATAAAGATCATTTTCTACACATACACACACATACACACACACACACACACGCACACATGTGTGTTTGTATGTGTGCAATCAAGAAAGAAGTAGAATTAGAGTTTAGCTTTAAAACATGTAGGAGTTATAAAAACAAAGTGGAAAAGGGTGAATTTTTCAGAGGCAGTGTAAGCAAAGGAAAGGAGACAGGAAAAAAAAAAGTGTGTTTGTTGTGGGAGAAAGGATAGAAATAGGAGAATACAAAAAAAAATATCAAAAGATCAAGAGGAAAAGACTTGAATAAAAGCTTAGCCCTCAAGCTGAAAAAAGCAATATAAAAATTATAAAGACAGAAGGAAGAATGAATAAAATCATTAAAAATTAATAACTTCCCTGCAAACTAAAGCACATTAAAAAAATAATGCACGAAGGGAAATAAAGCAATATTACTTGATGAAAGATAGACTCTTTAGGACTTTCTACATTTCAGGAAATAATATTGAGAAATTTGAGAATTGTTCAAAGATAAATGAAATTCTTTAAACAAAAGAAATTAAGGATGAATACAATAGAGAAATGAAAACTATCAATACAGAATAACCCCCCCCCAATAAAAAACCCTAGCAGAATATGGAAAAATACGTCATAGAGATTGATATCTTTTTTTTAATCAAAGATGCTTAGAGAAATAGAGAGTGAATATGTGATTTTCAAAACAAACTTTTCAAGGTGGGAAAATTTGATGGAAAAAATAAAAAAGACAATGATGTTACAAAAAAATACAAATTCAGTGTGAGACAAATGGACTGTTTTTAAAGATAATTAATATTCATAGGTCCTACAGTTGAATACAATGATTAAAAAACTGAATATTATGAAAACTATACTGAATATCTGGATGTAACAAGAAAAGTTTAAAACATTCAAAGATCATCACCAAAAATGGCATTCTTCAGACTCTCAGATATTTAGTAGTTAATTTAAAAACTCATTTCAAATGGCAAGGGGAGAGTCCTTTATATATAAGAAGGGAAAGAAAATTTAAATAATTCAGAAATAATATGAATTCATAAAAAAAACTACCAGGGAAATTGTAATATATTTTGAAAAGCTGAGGAATACAAGATGAGGCTTTTTGGTTTGTTTTGCTTGTGTTTTTTTTTTTTTTTTTTTTTTTGTTTGTTTGTTTGTTTGTTTGTTTGTTTTGTTATTGTTAACTAGGAGGCAATAGGAACCAATGAAAATATTTGAAGAAAGCAATTACATGCTCAAGTCTATGCAAAAGATAGATATTCTTTGGGTAATATAAAGTGTTGGAAGAATGACAGGTACCATGCTCTTTCATATTAATGGTTTCAATAATATTATCCACAGCATGAATTATTAGTATGTGATTCATTTGAAAAAGAAAAGGGTATTATTTTCAAAATTTCAGAGTTAACAGATATTTAACTTTTAATTAAACTGGACAGTGATTTAAGCTAAGTCCATGAAGACATTTTTCTTCCTTCTTTACTTCCTTCCTTTCTTCCTTCCTTGCTTCCTTTCTTGATATCATAAAAAGCAAATACTGAGAAAGAGTTTGGATAGTCAAATTACCAGTCCAATTAAAAAACAGGTATTTAACCACTGAACACTTAAAGAACAATTAATTCTAATACTATGTAAACTATTTGGAAAAGTAAGAAAAGAAAAAATCTTAACTAATTATTTTTTCCATACAAATATAGTGCTGATACTTAGACCAAGAAGAATAAAAACAGAGAAAGAAAACTATATAGATCAATTTCCCTAATGAATATTGAAGCAAAAAAAAATAAATAAAAAAAAACTAGCAAGAAGATTATAGCAATATATCACAAAGGTCATACACTATAACTAAGTGGGTTTATACTAAAAATCTAGGGTTTATTCAATATCAGGGAAACTATCAGCATGATTAACTATATCAATAACAACCCAACCTAAATCACATTATAATCTCAATAAATGTAAGAAAAAGCTTTTTAATAAAATATAATATGCATTCCTATTAACAACATTAGAAAATATAGGAGTAAAAACTAAAAAAAAAAAAAAAAGCAATATCAAGGGAATTAATGAAAAATGTGAGTGTGAAGGAAGTTGGCCTATCAGTAACAAATTTCAAATTTCATTACAAAGTGGTACTGTTAATGGCTAAGAAATAGAGTGGCAGATCAGTGGATTAGATTGGTACACAGCACATAGAAATAACCACAGAAATCTATGTGGTTGATAAATCTCCAAAGTCAGGCATTAGTGAAAAAACTCATTATTTGACCAAAATGTGCTGGGAAAACTTGAGTAATAATTAATTTTTGAGACTTTGGATAACTAAATTCCTTTCATTGTGTCCTATATTTTCCATCAATCCAATTGAGGAATTGAAGCAGAGGATCCCTAAGATTTTGACCAATACTACAAATCTGTAACTTTACAGACCACAGTAAATAAAATGTTAGAAAACAGAATCTCAATTGTTGAAAATCAGCAAGTCCAAACTCCTTGTTTTGTAGATGAGAAATATAAGACTAAGCTAAGGCAAATAATTATTTCATGTGATTATTGAAAAAAAAACAGATGAAATCACATACATTAAATTATATTCCTTTAAAGTAAAGTATTCTACAATTTTAAGGTATTCTTAAAGCACCTACTTTGTGAATTAGGTGCTTACAATAATTTTGGGAGGTAGGTGCTTTTATTGTCCCAATGTTACAGTTGACAAAACTGAAGCAGATAGAGCTTTAAATTACATGCTTGTGGTCACCCCATTGGTGTATGTCTCAAGCTCTATTTGACCTCAAGTTTTCCTGACTCCAACCTCAAGTCATTGCACTAATTAACTGCCTGTTGTGATAATTGTATTATATAATTGTTTGATGATAGCGCCGCTTGACCCAAATTTCATTCCATGTTCTATTTTCCCCTCAATTCTAGTGGTTTCTGTTTTACACCTAGATGAGTTCTCATAAAGAACAAGAGACCCAATACATATGAAACTCTGTGACCCTAAAACATTACAGGGGATTTTTTCCCAAGTCCAGATAAGCGGCATTTTCACAATCTTCTCTCCTTGTGCCTTTCAGCACCTAGGTAGTCATCCAGCCTGCTTAGGAATTCGCCACTGCACTATTCAATAGCATTTTATGACACATTTCTAAAATCAACTTTAAAAGCATAACTGAGTGGAATTAAATTAATGCCACCTGGTAATGTCAGCAGCACCTAGCCTATGGCAGGATGAATTTATTTATAAAATCTTTTTCAGTTTCATGGGTGCTTATTTTTACCTAGTGTTATTAAAAGAAGCTATGTGTACATTGCATGCATGTGTGTATGTGTTTGTGTGTGTGTATGTATGTGTTTGGGATAAAGAAGAATGAGTGAAATGACTTGTCATTATAAATGTAGTTATGAATCAATAGGATATCAGAATGTTTTTTGCTTTTTGAAAACAATTGCCAATGATAGATTTTGATTTCAAAGTAAAAGTAGGTGTTGATATAGTATGTTACTTTTTGACATTGAGCTCTCTATTGTAAAAATTAAAACAGTCAAATGTCATATCTGTCAGCATAATCTGTGCCCAGAGTCCCCCTCCTTTCCCTTGAAATAAAAGAAGGTATATTTAATTATATAGTCCCTAAGACCAAGATCAGCTAATAAAATTACATAATTGGGGAATAATATTTTTAGTAGAATGTGGAATTCAACAGTAAGAATGTACATTATAACACTAAACATTAGAATATAGAACAAAGAATACTAGTATTGGAAGAAGATTTACTAATTATTTTTTCTTCTAAGGTTCCTTCTAAATCTTTGATTATAGTTTGTCTTTATTTTTCTTTTTTAAGAAAGCTTTTCCTGAGAAGGCAGGGAGGGTGATATGGGCATATTTGATCAATATGTTTGTTCAGACCAAGCAATATAATTGGTCTGTATAAAGGAGTAGTAGATGATAAATTTGAATTTGAAGTCCTTTAAAAATCAGACTTATGTTTTCATTTGCTAAGAGAATTCCAGTGAATAAATGTCTTTTGCCAATGTACTGAGAACTTCTCTTCAATTTATAACCTTCAAGATTTTTCTAGTGTTACACATTGTCAGAGACAAGCCTTGAACAAAGGTATCCTTAAATCTGAGACTCATTCTTTATCCATTAGTCAATGCTGACTTTCAGTATTGAATATTTTTGAATAACATGGTGATTTTTATTTTTTACAGTGATGCAGGAAATGGCTTGTAGAAAAATAATTTTGATAAAGGAAAATCACATGAAACTGAAAACATAAGACTTTGGTATAAATGACCAAACAAAGGAAAAGAAGGGAAAATGAAAGAAGGAAATACACAAGAGAGAGAAGAATGAAATAAAGGATTAAGGAAGAGGAGGAAAATGAAAATGAATGAGATAGGAACAAAAGAAAGATGACAAGAAGGCTTTTTCTACCTAATTAATAGGGATGCTAGAGATGGTGAGGATCCATGGAACTACTTAGATTAACTGGCCTCAGAGTCAAAAAGATTTGAGTTCAAGTTATACTTCAGAAATTTACTGACTTTGTGACCCAGGACAACTCACTTAATGTTTTCAATATCCCAGGCAACTATTTGAGAACCATATTCTCCAAAGCAGAGGCCCTAAATTTTCTCAAAGGATGCATTCACAACCAGTTCAGAAGAGAGGAAGATTAATTACATCCTCACACTTATATATCCTGGACTTGTCTCCAAGATACTTCCTTTTTATTTGGTATCCCAGCTTTCTCCCACATCTTTCCTTTATTTTGCTGACTTGCCATGTCTTATTACTAAGTAGTAACCTCATGGGGGTAGTTATAAACCAGAAACAACCAACAAGAGCTTTCAATACACAATTCTGCCTCTTCCTTTGCATCCTCATGCCCTGCCTCACTCTCATATTAATTGTTGTATGCATCATCAGTTGGTTTCTGCATTCGACAGCAAAAAAATAGTGATTGACATCCCCCTCCCGTTTTTGTTTTTGGTGGGAAAAGTGAGTCTCACAGGATGAGCAGGTATGGAATTGTTGTGATTTCCATCATAGATTTACTCTTATCATTTCTTCAGAATCAACCCACTCCCAAATTTTTTGTGTGCATGACTCTTTCTCACATTTATTTACTCATGTCACTTATACCTTGACAATGTCTATCCTATCTATTTCCACAATGACACAGCCATAACCAAAGATGAGAAACTTCGTCATCATGCATATGGTCCATTGCAGTGGCTTCCCAATCAACCTTCCTGGCTTGAGGCTTTCCTCTCTGTCATCCATCATAGGGGTCAACAAGATTTTCCTAAAATACATAATATATATATGTGTGTGTGTGTGTGTGTGTGTGTGTGTGTGTGTGTGTGTGTGTATATATCTTTATCACATAATTTAAAAAGTTATACTTTGCATATATTTATAATGTGCAAACAAAGCATATATTATAATGTGCATGATCATTAGTATAATATGCATGCATATAAAATAAATTTATATTTAAATATAATGTAGATATATACACTGTGCACATGTCTCATATTTCTATATATATACATACATACATACATACATATATTATATGCATATATATGTATATTGAGTATGTACATATTTGGCATGTTAGTTCCAAAAGTTTTTGATGTTAGATATGCATATTTTAAAGAGTTGAAAACTATTAATTGAAGAGTAAATTTTGTGGAACAGGTTTTGATTTACATTAATAGAGGAAGTTCTTTATGTGGAGCTCCTTAAACTGATAAAATCTCAGAGCTGATTAAACATAATAAAAACAGGGAATGCTAATATAAGAGAATATGCTATCTAGAATATGAATGCAGAGTTTGGAAGCACCATTACAAGTTATTCTCTTGCTATTTTATTTCCTATGTTACCTGTGAAAAATCATTTAACTTCTCTTTGTCTCAATTTCCTTAACTACAATTTAGGGTTAATGATCCCTTTTAATTATCCCTCTTGGGTGTTGGGAGTTTTTATGAGGTATTCAGGTTTATTGAAATAAAGTACAGTGTGATTCTGAACATCACTTGCTCTTGGGCTTCATGGAATATTTGAGTATGTAGGTTTTATTTTGTACACATGAGAGGCAGATCAATTATATTGAACCTTGAATCTAGTATAACACTAGTAGTACTAGTAGTAAAATGAATACACAATTGGAACTTGTTAAATTGTTTAATATAATTTAATGAAAGTCACTCTTAACTCAGAACTGGGAGTCCAGTTCTGGATAAGTTTAGTCTTATGTGTGCATGAACTAGTCATTTTCCCTTTTCTAAGCTTTAGTTTCCGTCTATTAAATATAATAAAAAATAATAATATAATGGATGAACATATGTGGAAATTTCTGGAAATATTATAACATAGTGAATTCTAAGAAACTTACCAAATATAATTTTTTAAGCTCAAAGATCTTTTTAGGTCTGAAATGATACTTTCTTCATGCTAACACTTAATATTCCAAGGTGCTTCTGGGCTCTGAGATGCTATAGTTCTATAATTCTATGCCTTGGATTGGTAAAACTGTGTCAACATGTGTAAAGAAGAAGAGAAAATTAATGCAATTATGCAGATAATTCCAGGGTTAAGGAGAAACACAAAATCTATTCTCACTCTCTGTCTCTCTCTGTCTCTGTCTCTATCTCTGTCTCTGTCTCTGTCTCTGTCTCTCTCTGTCTGTCTCTGTCTCTCTGTCTCTCTGTATCTCTCTGTATCTCTCTCTCTCTCTCTCTCTCTCTCTCTCTCTCTCTCTCTCTCTCTCTCTCTCTCTCTCTCTTTCTCTCTCTCCCCCCTCTCTCTCTCCCCTCTAGCTCATGTTACATGACTTTCCTAGTCTTGCATTATTAGTATAATTGCCTCAATTCTGTACTTTCCTCTGCATGATTAGATATAGCCTTCATGTTGTTAAATGGGTGCAGTTACACTGAAATGAGTACAATCTTTGGTCTGTTTCTCTTAAATTCAAACACAGCACTTCTGTCATTTTCCTTGCATCAGTGAACCATCCCATAATGTTTTGAGCTGATACAGGTCCAAATTGTTCAGGGGAATTTAGCACACAGTGTACTTCCTAAATGCTGAGTTGGGTTTGTTTATTACTTGCCTGCTCATATTTGCTCATCCAGTCCCAAGGCCGTCATTTGAACACATCAATCAATTCAACCGAGTTCCCCTTTCAGCAGTTCTTCAATGGAAACCTTGAGAGGAGAATCCTATTGACAACATGCTCGTATTTCACTACAGATTCCTTTTCAAAGTACTTAACTGAAACAATGAACATATGTATTGTGAGAGAGGAAAAGAGTATCTCATTGTTGGTATCAGTCTTCCATCTTGCATGCAGAGGGTACTATCTATTTACTAGAGACTATAAAGACAAGATTAAAATGGATCTATAATGAAAAGTCAGAATTGCATTCTATTCTTAGCTCTGGAACTCTAATTAGAGCTAAAATAAATTAGACCTCAATTCCTTCATCTAAAAGAAAAACAAAAAGTGAAGTAGATTTTCCAAGGACTTTTCTAGATTTAAATATATTTTTCTTTGTTCTAGAACATCTGTAAATTTCATATTCTATGTTCCATGTTCCAAAATTTACCATTTTAAGTTTCCTTAAAACTCTAAAATTCTCTTGTACAATGGTCTTGGATTAAAAATGAAGGATACTTTCTGTTTCTACATACAGTTGAATTCCAAAGCTTCTTTCCCAATGAAACTAGAAAATGAACTCTTTGTTTAAAAAAGAAAGACATACTCTGACTACTTAAAGCAGGTAAAATCTACCCTATCTTTCCTTTGAGTTTCATAACACTCTATTTGTACATCTCATGCATTTTCAAACTTTTTATATTATCGTTATTTATTCCTGGACCTTACTTTCTATACATCAATATTTTGCAATCATTTCATTTCCACTTCAATAACACTGATCACATGAGCACAGGTCTGAGCACAGGTCTGAGCACATGAGAAGTGTTCAATTCATATATATTCAGTTGAATGTGTGGAAGACAAAGGGAAATATCAAAAATGACAAGGTCTGTTAAGTCGTCAAGTTAAAGAAAGATGTGATCTTGAATTCCAACTCTAACATTAATAAGCTTGCCTAATCTATAAATGTCTTACCATTAAGCATTCTTAGTCTATAAAATGGATATAAGAGATAACATTGTATACACTACTAACTATATTACAGGGTTGTTGTAGTTGCTTTTTCTTTTGATCAAATTGGACATTTTTATCAAAGGCACTGGCAGAATACTTCAAAGTTTATGAGGGACTTTCCTTGCAACAAATCTTTTAATGCAGTTATTATTCTATAATAGATATTTTAAAAGTAAGGTTCAGTGAGATTAAATGATTTGCTCAGTATGACATAACTAGTAGATGGCAGAAATAGGGCTCATTGTGCTGAGGATACTTTGAACTGACTTGAGAATCCATTATTAAAATTTCACCATGAGAACATAAGCCTCAAAAATCATCAAGTGCTACAAATCAAGACTAGATTTGCTATTTTATTGATTGCCTACAATTAAGAAAGTGATGGAGAAGATATTAAGAATACAGATTAAGCTTAAACGTTCATCATCTATAAGGGTTCTTTTTGAGAGCCAGTGGTTAAATATTACCATCATGGGTCTATCTAATACCCATGTCTTATGTCCAAGTGTTCATTGCACTAGACCATGATGCCTCCTATATAGAGTACTTTGGGATCATAAAGCATTCCCTAAATACAAGTTTCCTAATGACTAAATAAGGGAAATGGAAAGGACTTTGGAAACATCCTTCTTTTGCTTGAATGTTGTGCTTTTCTACCCTCACAATTTTTAGGAGATCTGTGTGATGTATTAGATTTATCTTTTCAATTTTTCATTATTTTGGTGCTTTTATGATTTTTAGAACACTATTTCAATAATAATAATTAGCCTTTCATATGACTAATGGCCCTATAAATTAATTTCAACCAATCAGTTCTAAATTGATTTCATGGCAAAATTTCACCAGACTGAACCAGAAAGACTTATTTCAAAAGTATTTTAGGTAAAGCTTTATTAGGTTGTATTTTGTGGAATCCTAGGGCTCTATGGAAGCTTCAAAAAGTTTAAGGAGTACAAGGTGTGAAGGTTCCAGAGAGGCTTATGAAGTCTCTCTGAAGAGTGTAAAAGTTTCATAGGAACATGTAAGGATTTCATAGGAACTATGAAATATATAGTATTTGTCTTCAGATTTGGGCATAAATGGTTCAACCTTCCTCCCTGATTTAGTTTGTTTAGGGATATCCTTCCTGAATCTCATATCTGTCATTTTTCTTTCTCTAGATTACATTATCTTCACTCTATTTCAACATTTCCATTTATAAATAAAATGATTTTAATATTGCCACCTTTTAAAGTGATTAACCTTTAAGAGTTAAAGGTGAAATTTGAAAAAAATGTACATTCAAAATGGAAAATTAAAACTAAAAAAAAAGATGTCAATTTACCCCCTCTAATATTGTAGAGAAAGCATGGTGTAAATGATGGAGCACTGAATTGGTCTTCCATTAAGATGAGTCCTAAGTTTAGCTCTGGAGTAACTTTCTGAATGATGTTGGCCAAGAACTTTACTTCTCTAAATATATCTCCAGATAAGTGTTACTACCTAGAAAGTGATGAAATTGGACTTCTGTGTTCTAAAATCCTTTAACATTGTGCTATAATCCTAATATTCTTTCAGTCTCTTCAATTACAGTTTTATGATCTACTTATATAGTTTTAGAGTACCTATTAACTGACAAAAATCACTGGATTTGAAGACACAAGTTCTGAGTTAAAATCCTGTTTGTTTTTATGTTCTATGTGACCTTAGGCAGGTCAATTAGGCACTTATTTCTATTTATTGATTTGTAAAGGGATGGCATGGGGCTGGATGATACCTAAGCCCCAGTTTATTTCTAAACCTATGATCCTACATGTAGAATAGTGTGCTAGACACTGAGCAAAGGGGAAAAAAAGAATGATGATGACAACAATAAAACCAAAATCAAATTTCATGACCCTGACTCACATTTTTTGTTCTGTCAAGCTGGGATGGTCAGTGAAAGTTTGGAAGAACTGGAGCTTCAACAAAGCTTTGAAAAATATTTATCATAAGCATGAGAGTAACTGACAGAGTAAGCCCTTTTAGCCTTTCAAATTTTACATAGTGTGGCTCTAATTCCTCTCATCAAAGAGAGAATTCATGACAATTTTAATGACTATGGCACTTAATGAAGGCCTTACACAGTTTTTTCCCAACCTAATAATGGAATCCCATTTAGCAATTCCAATGTATGAGAAAAATGGGAAGATATGGTACATTGGAAAAATCAGGGAAACAGATCCAAGATGGCAGAATAAAGGCAGGAAGTTGTCCAAACTCTCCCCCAGACTTCTCCAAATCGCTTTAAATAATGATTCTAAACAAATTTTAGTGCATCAGAATGCCCCAAAAGATGAAGTAGAATATTTTCCAACTCAAGGCAACTTAGAAGCTCATCAGAAAAAAATCAGTGACCAGGGTGGCAATCCAGCCTACAATCCCCATGCAGAGCACCCTGGTGAAGCTCCAGTCCCAGGTCCAGCCAGCCCAGGCCAATCTCTGAATCAGTTAGCAGTACCAGTGGCTTCCAGACTTTCAGCCCAGAAATGCTAACTAGGACCTGGAAGGCCAGCAGCAAATGTCTGTGAAACCATAGTGGTATCCTAGCACACAATTTCAGTGTAAACTTGGCTCAAGGCTTAGTTCTAGCCCTGATCCCAGCATCAGCAAGGAGGACCTCTGAATCAATAGCAATGCTGGAGATTTCTAGACTTCTCAGCCCAGGGACACCAGGGAGGACTCAGAAGGTCACTGAAAAGGGTGAGAGTCTGGTGTGTCCTGCTGCACCTCCAGCCAGTAGAGCCCCAGCCCTGGCCAGCACAGTGGATCTTTCAGCTACAGTTGGGCGAGGACACACCTAACAGCTCCAGGACAGAAAAGAGTGCTTGTGGTGAGATTTCTACAACGATTTCTGAAAACAGCTGCACAAAATCTCTGAAGCTTGGGACAAAGCACCTTCTGCCTTATTTAACAAACAGTTAAAAGCAAAGTAATAGGCTAGGAGAATGAGCAGAAAACAAAAAAAAAGTTTCTGACAATTGAAAGTTTATATAGTGACAAGAAGGATCAAAACATTCTCAGAAGATAAAAAAGTCAAATCTCTGACATCCAAAGCCTTCAAGAAAAATAAGAATTGGGTTTAAAACATGGAAGAGTTCAAAAATTACTTTGAAAATCAAGTAAGAGAGGTAGAGAAAAGCTTAGGGAAAGAATTGAGAGAGGTGCAAAAAAATACAAAAAAAAAATAATAAGAAAAGGAAAAAATGTCTTAAAAAAGAAAACTGGCCAATTGGTAAAGAAGGTACAAACATTTACTGAGGAAATAATTCCTTAAAAAATAGAATTGAGCAAGTGGAAGCCAATTACTTTTTGAAAAATCAAGATACAAAAAAAAAAAAAAAAAAAAAAAAAAAAAGCAAAACAGTGAAAAACTAGAAAAAAAAATGTGAACAATCTCATGGGAAAAACAACTGACCTAGAAAATATATCCAGAAGAGATAATTTTAAAATGGTCTACCTGAAATAAAAAAAAAAGCCTGGACATCATCTTTCAAAGAATTATAAAAGAAAATTATCTTGATATTTTGGAACGAGAGGGTAAAATAGCAATTGAAAAAAAATCCACCAATGATCTCCTAAAGAGATCCCAAAATTAAAACTCCCAGGAATGTTATAGCCAAATTCCAAAATTCCCTGATCAAGAAGAAAATATTGAAAGCATCCAGAAAGAAAAAATTCAAGTATAGTAGAACCACAGTCAGAGTAATACAAGATTTAGCAGCTTCTACATTAAAGAACCAGAAGGCTTGGAATATGATATTCTGTAGAGTAATGAAGCTAGGATTGCAACCAAGAATTACCTACCCAGCAAAGCTGAATATAATCCTTCAGAGGAAAGGGTGGTCATTCAATGAAATATGATTTTCAAGCCTTCATAATGAAAAGAGCAGAGCTGAATGGAAAATTTAATTTTCAAATACTGAGTATAATCCTTCAGAGAAAAGGGTGGTCATTCAATGAAACAAGATTTTCAAGCATTCGTAATGAAAAGAGCAGAGCTGAATGGAAAATTTAATTTTCAAATACAGCACTCTGGAGAAGCATAAGGAGGTAATCAGAAAAGTAATATTATAAGGGACTTAAAAAGGTGTATCTGTTTACATTCCTACATGGAAGAATGATACTTGTAATTCAGAATGTTCTCATTATTATGGCAATTAGAAGGAATGTGTGTGTGTGTATGTGTGTGTGTGTGTGTGTGTGTGTGTGTGTGTGTGTGTGTTTAGTCAGAGGACATGAATATGAGTTGAATATAAGGGGATAATATCTTTTTATATGATGAAATTAAGGGATGAGAGAGGAATGTATTGGGAGAAAGGGGAAGGGACAAATGGAAGCTGAAAATTATCTACCATAAAGAAAGATGCAAGAAAAACCTTTTACAGTGGAGGAGAAGAGGAAAAGGAGAGGGTGAGTGAATGAACTCTCATTAGAATTGTCTCAAATAGAAAATAGTATATAGATATAGAAATCTATTTTACCCTGCAGTAAAAACAGGAGAGGAATGGGATATAAAAAGGGGGGTGACAAAAAAGAGAGCATATTTGAGGAGGGAGTGGTTATTAGCAAAACACTTTTGAGGAAGGACAGGGTGAAAAGAGAGATAGAGTAATTGGGGAGAAATACAATTGGTAATAATAAATGTAAGAAAAATTCAAAGCAAGTTTCTTTGATGGAATATTATTGTTCTCGGGGAAACAATGAGCAGGATGCTCTCAGGAAAAAAAAATGTGGAAAATACTCTATGAACAAAGTGAAATGTATACAAAGTAATAGCAAGCTCAGGAAAGTAATTTCAGTCAATCAACCAATATATATTTATTAAGTGATAATCTTTGTGTTAGACAATAGTGATATAAAGACCAAAAAAATTCTTTCCAGAACCTTAAATTTACTATAATGTGTTCATTAATAAATATATATATATAAAATATATTCCATCAAATCAGCATGTAATGGAGAAGATAAGTTGGATAAGTTTTGGTGAGGAGAGTTCAGTAGTTAGGTTGAAGCTAAATGATGATGTACCTTGGAAGTAAAAATAAATGAAGTATTACATTTAAAAAAATATTTTATTTTCAGGTACATATTCTCCCACTCTTATATAACTTTCCTCCCATGGCTTGGGAAAGAAGGAAAACAAAATCTATTACAAACATTTAGAGAAGCAAAACAAATTCCTACATTGACACCTCCACACACATATGTGTGTACATATATGTGTATATTTATACATACACACAAATATAAATGAATCCTCAGACTTTGCATTGGTCATTATGTTGGTCAGAATTCCTAAATCTTTCAAAACTGTAGGTTAAAAAAATATTTTCTTATATAAATTGTTCTTATTTGCTTCACTTTATTTTATCTCAGCTCATACAATTTTTCCTGTTGTTTTGAAAAGTATATCCTTCATATCCTTAGAGCATAATGGCATTCCATAACATTTATATACCATAATTACTTCAACCCTGCTAAAATTGATGAATACCACATCTATTAGCAATTCTTTGTCACCACAAAATGACTGCCATGAATATTTTTTAACCTATAGACCTAGTTCTTCTTTATTTGATCACTTTGGTTGCTGAGTCAAAGAATATGAACAGCTTAGGACATTTTTTGGTTAAAGTTCCACATTGCTTTCCAGAATGTCTGGTCCAATATTCGATTTCACCAATAGTACATTAATGTACCCTTCTTCCCATAGCTTTTACAGGATGTCTTTGTTTGATTTTGTCAATTTGAGCAAACTTAGGGGTATGAGTTAGTAACTAAAAATTAGTTTAAAATTGAATTTATTTTGTTCTAAATTACTATTGATTAGAAAAATACTTGTTAAGGCATATCTCTATTTGGCTAAGATGATAGGAAATGATAGTGATAAATGTTTCAAGGGGTGTGGGAAAACACAAATACATAGTTGGTGGAGTTGTGAACTGATCCAACCATTCTGTAGAGCAATTTTAAACTATGCCCAAAGGGATATAAAACTGTATGTTCTTTGATCCAAAAGTAGTATTACTGGGGCTGTATCCAAAAGAGATCATAAGAGAGGAAAAAGGACCCACATATGCAAAAATGTGTATAGCAGCTCTTTTTGCGTTGGTAAGGAACTGAAAATTGAGCAGATGCCCAACATTTGGGGAATGGATGAATAAGTTAAGGTATATGAATGTAATGGAATATTATTTTTCTATGAGAAATAATGAGCAGGCTGATTTCAGAAAAGCCTGGAAAGATGTGAATGAATTAATGCTGAATAAAGTGGAAAGAACAACACTGTACATAGTAACAAGAAGATTATATGATGATCAACTATGATGGACTTGACTCTTCTCAACAATGTGGTTGATTCTTAGCAATTTCAAAACATTTGGGATAGAAAATGTTATTCACATCCAAAGAGAGAACTAAGGAGAATGGATATAGATCAAAGCATAATGTTTTCAATTTTTTTGTTTGTTTTTCTTTCTTGTATTTTTCCTTTATAATCAGATTTTTCTTGTACAACATGACATATGAAAATGTTTTTAAAAGGATTGCACATATTTAATCTGTATAAGATTGCTTTTTGTCTTGGGAAGGAGGAGATAAGGAACAAAGGAAAACAAATTTGGAACACTAAGATTGCAAAAATGAATGTTGAACATAAAGAAGATCCAACTCACTTACAGTTGATCAATGATGGACAGAAATAACTATACCCAGAGAAGGAACACTGGGAAGTGAATGTAAATTGTTAGCATTATTTTCTATCTACCCAGGTTACTTATACCTTCGGAATCTAATACTTAATGTGCAACAAGAAAATGGTATTTACACACATATATTGTATCTAGGTTATATTGTAACACATGTAAAATGTATGGGATTACCTGTCATCAGGGGGAGGGAGTGGAGGGAGGGGGGGATAATTTGGAAAAATGAATACAAGGGATAATATTATAAATAAAAAAATAAATAAAAATGAATGTTGAAAACTACATGTATTCATAAAAATAAAATATCATAGTGAATAAAATTGCATTTCTTCAATCAATCTTTTTGTTGTTGTTCAGTACTTGAATATCATGACATTTTCAGAAATGATAGTGTTTATTTAATTACTATTTTCAAAGCCAGAGTTTAAAAAAGGGGTGAAGGGATGGAAAGAAAGAGTACTGGGGTAGCAGAAAGATGTGAAAATGGTCAGAAAATATTACTATAGTGTGTCAAACTATTTATAGAGAAGTCTAGCAAATCATAAGGCAGGGCATAATCCTTGACTTGAAAAGCTGTATGAGAGGAGATTTTAGGTTTATTTTGATTTGTCTAGAAGGGAAGAAATAAGAACAATAATTGGGGAGTTGAAGAAGAGGTAGGTTTCAGTTCAATATCAAGAGAATTTTTCTAATAATTTTTGTTGTTTAATTTCTTCTGATTCTTAATTTGGGGTTTTTCTAGGCAAAGACACTGGCATCATTTGTCATTTTCTTTTGCAGATTAATTTTACAAATAGGCAAAATGAGGTAAACAAGATTAAATGACTTCCTCACTTCAGATCCAGCACAACACCATTGTGCCACCTAGTTGACCTCCTAACAATTAGAACTATCAGAAAAAAATAGAGGAGACTACATTTAGATGGACTGATTGATTTTATCAAGCTATCTGAGTTTTTCTAGTTATCTAAATTATAATGGTAATGGAATTTTCCAATCTTATAGTCTATTACAACATTTCATGAGGCAGATGGATGGCCATTGACCAGGCATAATCTACAGTCAAAGTTCTGATTAGAAAGCAGGATAATATGTACTTGGAAGTGCTCTGAATTTGAAAGATCTGGACTGGAGTAAGATTCCTAGAACATTTATTCAGTGATTGTGTGCAAATAATTTAACCTCTCAGACTAAATTCCCTTATTTACAAAATTAGGAGGTTGGATTTGATTTTTTTGTTGTCATTTTCCTTGCTTCTATAATCCTTGATTAATGAATTTGGAATAGATAGCCTCTGAGGTGCTATTTAGGTCTAAATGTCTCTGATTTTGAGGTTGAAATAATGAGAAAAACAACATCAATAACAACCATAACAACACACACACACACACATACACACACACACACACACACACACACAAGCATGATTATAGATTGCCCTCATCTCTTGCAGTTGACAAATCAGGTAGAAAAGTCTCCTGTGGCTTGGTTGATTGGTTGTTCAGGAGTTTATGAAGAGAGCCCTTTTTTTCTAATTAGCGCTACTGATTGCCACTGGTTCAATGTCATTAGGCAAGTTAGGGCAAGTGATTATTAAGAAAATCCTTATTATCTATGCCTGCTTTTAAGGACTATTCCTGGAGAAAGAAAGGATATAAGACAAGTCACATTGTTCCTAATACCCTTCCCTTTCTGCTTCTGTCCACTGGGTATTTTTTATCCAACTGAGAGCAGGTGAGAATAAACAACTAGGAAGCCAAATTGTTTGTTGGAAAGAATACTACATTTGGAATCAGAAGACCTGGGCTTGTATCCCAGTCCAGTTACTCATCAAATACAGTATCCTTGACAATTATATAATTTAGCTAGGAAGGGAAACTCAGGTTGTACCAGATACCTATTTGCTCAAGGTCACAGAGGATGTAGCAGAAAGAAGTTTCACAATTAGGTTGTCTTATCCAAAAATGTTGCCAGTAAAGGATGGGAGTTTCGATGAATGATAAAGGTCATAAAAGAGGAAATGCCAAAAAAGGAAAGAAAATGAGCAAGAAATAGAAAAGAACCTTGACCACAGAAAGGTACTTTGGTGACAGGGAACTCAGATAAGGATAAAATGTCCATAGAGGAAAACTCAAAGATTGTTATGAATTGGTGTCAAGGCCAAAGAGGCTTCTTGTAAGTGCTCACAAAACACATTAAAAGACAAATAAGAAAGGTCAAAGGAAAACAAAATGAGAAAATAAATGAGAGGTATGCAAGAGAGTCAACAGTTTGGGAAAGGAAGGCAATTTCTTAAAAATACAACTGGTGAAATGAAAAAAGAAATCCACTGAAGAAAACAATACCTTAAAAAATACAAATAACAGGGGCAGCTAGGTGGTACAGTGGATGGAGCACCAGCCCTGAAGTCAGGAGGTCCTGAGTTCAAATCTGGCCTCAGGCATTTAACATTTCCTAGCTGTGTGACCCTGAGCAAGTCACTTTATCCCAAATGCTTCAGCAAAAATGTAGAAATAACCAAATGAAAAATAAAAAAGAGATATAAAAGTTAATTGAAAAAAAATTCTCATATTAAAAACTAGAACAGGGCAAATGGAAGCTAATGACTTTTTGAGACAAGAAGACTTAGTCAAACAAACAAAAAAATTGAAAAAAAATAAAGAAAATGTTAAATACCTCATTAGAATACAGCCAACTATTTGTCTACAGAAAGTCCATGACTAAAAAAAAAACAAAACAAAAAAAAAACAAAAAAACTGGATAACATTCTTCAAAAGATTATCAAGGAAAACTGTTCCAATATTCTAGAAAAAGAGGGGGAAATACTGATTGAAAGAATCCATTGATCACCTTTGGAAAGAGATCCCCTCAGGAAAACACCAAGGAACATTTTTGCAAAACACCAAAACTCAACTGATGCTGAGTGAAACGAGCAGAACCAGAAGATCATTATACACTTCAACAATGATACTGTACGAGGATGTATGCTGATGGAAGTGGATTTCTTCAACATAGAGAAGAGCTAATCCAATTCCAATTGATTAATGATGGACAGAACCAGCTACATCCAGAAAAGGAACACTGGGAAATGAATGTAAACTGTTATTTTTACCTTCTGAATCCAATTCTTCCTGTGCAACAAAAAATTCGGTTCTACACACATATATTGTATCTAAATTATACTGTAATATATTTAACATATATAAGACTGCTTGCCATCTGGGGGAGGGGGTTGGGGGAGGAAGGGAAAAAATCTGAATAGAAGTAAGTGCAAGGGATAATGTTGTAAAAAATTACCCATGCATATGTACTATCAAAAAATGTTATATTATTATAAAATAAAATAAAAAAAAAAAAAAAAAAAAAAAAAAAAAACACCAAAACTACAGTTTCAAGTAAAGAAAACTACAAGCTGCCAGACACAAATAATTCAAATATCAAGGAGAAATAGTGAAGGTTACTCAGAATCTGTTAGCTTCTACAAGAAAGGATATGAAGGCCTGGAATATCATATTCCAGAAGGCAATATGGGGTTGCAATTAAGAATTCACTATCCAGTAAGACTGAGCATAATTTTTCAGGGCAGGCGGATCTTTCAATGAATTAAGAGACTTTCAATCATTTCTATTTAAAAAAAACATAACTAAACAGGAAATTTAATCTACAAACACAAGACTCAAGAAATCACAGAAAGGTAAATGGGAAAATACATATTATTTAAAGGTTAAATAATTTATAACACTAGATAGATGGGAAAACTCTTCAGAACTGTGTCAGTTACTGTGGTGGACAGAGGAGGGCATAACATGGATGGAGGATGTGCTTGTGAATGAAATATGGTATGATGATATCAAAGAAGAAGATATAAAAAGTTGGAAAGAAGTCACTACTGGAAGAAGAGGAAAAGGAGATATAACGAGATAAATTAGTTCACACAAGGAGGCACAAAAGGCTATTACAATCTGGGGAAAGAAGGGAGAAGGATGAGCATTCTTGTCAGTGTTGTCTCTAAGAAAGGATAACCAAATCATTTATAGAAATATATCTAATCCTATAAAAAAGCAGGAGATAAAAAAAGAAAAGAAAAGAGAAGAGAAGAGCTAGATGCAAAGGAAAGCAGAAACACTATGGGGAAAAGGTAAGAGACATGGAGAAGATGATAAGAGATAAAGTAACGGGAAAGAGGTCAAAAATACTTTTATGGGCAAAGTAGAAAGAAAGAACAAAAGTATATACAAGGAATAAAATAGGATATAGGGAAATACAGAGTTGGTAATCATGACTGAATGTGAATGGGATGAATTCTCTCATAAAATAAAAGCTAAAGGCAAAGTAGATCAAAAAGCACAATTCAACAATATGTTGTTCACAAGACACATATTTGACACAGAAAGAACTATACAGAGTCAAGAAAAAAAAAGAAACAAAATTTATTATGCTTCAAATGAAGTAAAATAAAATCAGGTAATAATTCTTTTTTTTTTAAATTTTTTATTATATATATATTTTTATAATATTATCCCTTGTATTCATTTTTCCAAATTATCCCCCCCTCCCTCTATTCCCTCCCCCCGATGACAGGCAATCCCATACATTTTACATGTGTTACAATATAGTCTAGGTACAATACATGTGTGTGAATATCATTTTCTTGTTGCACAATAAACATTAGATTTCGAAGGTACATGTAACCTGGGCAGACAGATATTAGTGCTAACAATTTACATTCACTTCCCAGTGTTTCTTCTCTGGGTGTAGCTACCTCTGTCCATCATTGATCAACTGGAAGTGAGTTGGATCTTCTTTATGTTGAAGATTTCCACCTCCATCAGAATACATCCTCATACAGTATTGTTGTTGAAGTGTACAGTGATCTTCTGGTTCTGCTCATTTCACTCAGCATCAGTTGATTTAAGTCTCTCCAAGCCTCTCTGTATTCCTCCTGCTGGTCATTTCTTACAGAGCAATAATATTCCATAACCTTCATATACCACAATTTATCCAACCATTCTCCAACTGATGGACATCCATTCAACTTCCAGTTTCTAGCTACAACAAAAAGAGCTGCCACAAACATTTTGGCACATATATGTCTCTTTCCGCTCTTTAGTATTTCTTTGGGATATAATCCCAGTAGTAGCGCTGCTGGGTCAAAGAGTATGCACAGTTTGATAACTTTTTGGGCATAGTTCCAGATTGCTCTCCAGAATGGCTGGATTCTTTCACAACTCCACCAGCAATGTATTAGTGTCCCAGTTTCCCCACATCCCCTCCAACATTCATCATTATTTGTTCCTGTCATCTTAGCCAATCTGACAGGTGTGTAGTGGTATCTCAGAGTGGTCTTAATTTGCATTTCTCTGATCAGTAGTGATTTGGAACACTCTTTCATGTGAGTGGATATAGTTTCAATTTCTTCCTCTGAGAATTGTCTGTTCATATCCTTTGACCATTTATCAATTGGAGAATGGTTCGGTTTCTTATAAATTAGGGTCAGTTCTCTATATATTTTGGAAATGAGACCTTTGTCGGAACCTTTATTTTTAAAAATATTTTCCCAATTTGTTACTTCCCTTCTAATCTTGTTTGCATTAGTATTATTTGTACAGAAACTTTTTAGTTTGATGTAGTCAAAATCTTCTATTTTGTGATCAATAATGATCTCTAGTTCTCCTCTGGTCATAAATTCCTTCCTCCTCCACAACTCTGAGAGGTAGATTATCCTCTGTTCCTCTAATCTATTTATTATCTCCCTCTTTATGCCTAAATCATGGACCCATTTTGATCTTATCTTGGTATATGGTGTTAAGTGTGGATCCATATCTAATTTCTGCCATACTAATTTCAGTTTTCCCAACAGTTTTTTCCGAATAATGAATTTTTATCCCTATTGTTGGTATCTTTGGGTTTGTCAAAGATTAGGTTGCTGTATCCTTTTTTGTCCTTTGTATCTAATCTGTTCCACTGATCTACTGGTCTATTTCTTAGCCAATACCAAATGGTTTTGGTGACTGCTGCTATATAATATAGCTTTAGATTAGGTACACTTAGACCACCTTCCTCTGAGTTTTTTTTTCATTAGTTCCCTTGCAATTCTCGACCTTTTATTCTTCCATATGAATTTTGTTGTTATTTTTTCTAGGTCATTGAAATAGTTTCTTGGGAGTCTGATTGGTAGAGCACTAAATAAATAGATTAGTTTGGGGAGTATTGTCATCTTTATTATATTCGCTCGGCCTATCCAAGACCATTGAATGTCTTTCCAATTATTTAAATCTGATTTTATTTTTGTGGCAAGTGTTTTGTAATTTTTCTCATAAAATTCCTGACTTTTCTTTGGTAGATGGATTCCCAAATACTTTATACTCTCAACATTTGTTTGAAATGGAATTTCTCTTTGTATCTCTTGCTGTTGCATTTTGTTAGTGATATATAAAAATGCCGAGGATTTATGTGGATTTATTTTGTATCCTGCCACTTTGCTGAAATTTTGAATTATTTCTAGTAGCTTTTTAGAAGAGTCTTTGGGGTTCTCTAAGTATACCATCATGTCATCTGCAAAAAGTGACAGTTTAATTTCATCATTTCCTACTCTAATTCCTTGAATCTCTTTCTCGGCTCTTATTGCCGAGGCTAGCATTTCTAGTACTATATTGAATAGTAATGGTGATCGTGGGCAACCTTGTTTCACTCCTGATCTTACTGGGAAAGGTTGCAGTTTATTTCTATTGCATATCATGCTTACTGAAGGTCTTAAATATATGCTCCTGATTATTCTAAGGAATAGTCCATTTATTCCTATACTCTCAAGAGTTTTTAGTAGGAATGGATGTTGGATTTTGTCAAATGCTTTTTCTGCATCTATTGAGATGATCATATGGTTCTTATTAATTTGATTATTAATATGGTCAATTATATTAATAGTTTTCCTAATATTAAGCCAGCCCTGCATTCCTGGAATAAATCCTACTTGATCATAGTGTATTATCCTGGAGATGATTTTCTGAAGTCTTTTTGCTAATATCTTATTTAAGATTTTAGCATCAATATTCATTAAGGAGATTGGTCTATAATTTTCTTTCTCAGTTTTCAATCTACCTGGTTTAGGTATCAGTACCATGTCTGTGTCATAAAAGGAGTTTGGTAGGACTCCTTCATCCCCTATTTTTTCAAATAATTTATATAACATTGGGACTAATTGTTCTTTAAATGTTTGGTAGAATTCACATGTGAATCCATCTGGCCCTGGGGATTTTTTCCTGGGGAGTTGATTAATAGCTTGTTCTATTTCTTTTTCTGAAATGGGACTATTTAAGCAATTTATCTCCTCCTCTGTTAATCTAGGGAGCCTATATTTTTGGAGGAAGTCATCCATTTCACTTAAATTATCAAATTTATTGGCATAAAGTTGGGCAAAGTAACTCCTTATTATTTCTCTAATTTCCTCTTCATTGGTGGAAAGATCCCCCTTTTCATTTGTAAGACTATCAATTTGATTTTCCTCTTTTTTTTTTTTGATCAAATTTACCAAAGGTTTATCTATTTTATTGGCTTTTTCATAAAACCAACTCTTGGTTTTATTTATTAATTCAATAGTTTTTTTACTTTCAATTTTATTGATTTCTCCTTTTAATTTTTGTATTTCAAGTTTAATTTTTGGTTGGGTGTCAGGTAATAATTCTGACCTCAGATAAAGGAAAAATAAAAACAAACCTAATTAAAATGGATAAGGAAGGAAAATATACCTTGATAAAGGGTACTATTATCGGTGAAGTCGTAATTACATCAAATGTATATGCACCAAGTGGTAGAGAATACAAATCCCTAGAGAATATGTTAAGATGGGACAGAGCCAATATGGCAGAAAGTGGACAAGACTTTCTGTGACCTCCTCTGACCTTCTCTCAAACTAACAATAGATTAAGCTTCTAAACTTATTTTGGAGTCAGATGTTTGGAGTACAACACATTTCCAGAATAAGATAGCTTAGAAGAACTTCAGAACAGGTCTGTTTCAATTGAGCAGGGGGGCAGTCTGCTGAGCCCAAACTGTAGCACAAGCAAGGAGATGGGGTGAGGAGCCAGAGTGTTTTTGGTTCTACACCTTGGCATCTTCTGTGAATCTCTTAGGCTATCTGTCCTGGTTGCAAGCAAGTGGTTTGGCAGATTTGCTACAAAAGTCAAATTGTCAACCATTGAGCCCCCAAAGAATGAGGAACCTGGCCACGATTACCCAACACCAGAAATCAATTGGCAGAACTGTCCTGGGGCAAACTAAAGCAGCTGTCACTCCTTTGTGTTAAAAGCAGATCTCAACCCATAAAAAGTTAATAAGCAAAAAACCCAAAAAGAACTCTTATCATAAACAAGTCCCTAATGGAAAATCCTGAGGTTCCTACACACAAAATAACTCCAGGTGAAGTCTCAGAGCTATGAGCTGCTCTAAATTTGATAAGGCTTTTTTGAAGGATTTCATGAAGAATCTTAAAAGAAAGAAGAAAAATGGGAAAAGGAAATGAGAACTTTGCAAGAAGGTATGAAAAAAACATATAACTACTGACAAAACAGATTTGATAAAATGGAAAAACATATAACTCCTTACAAAATAGATATGAAAAAAATACCATTTCACTGAAACACAGAATTTGTAAAATGGAAAAAAAATGCAATGAACGAAACAATTCAATTGGGCAAATAAAAAGGAGCTAAAAAAGGCAATTGAATAAAATAACATATTAAAAATTAGAATTGAACAAATGGAGTGGATGACTCAATAAGACTTTAATAATAAGTCAACCAAAAGCAAAAAAAAAAAAAAAAAAATGAAAAAAATATAAGAAAATGTGAAATTCCTCCTAGGAAAAACAACTGACCTGGAAAATAGTTCTAGGAAAGGCAATCTAAAGATTATTGGACTTCCTGAAAGCCATGATGAAAAAAAAAAAAAAAAAAAAAGAAACTAGACATTATCATATAGAAAATCATAAAGGAAAATTGCCCTGATGTCTTTGAATCAGAAAGTAAAATAGCCATTGAAAGAATTCACTGAACCCTTCCTGAAAGAGACCCAAAAATTAAATCCCCAAGAAGTATTGTGGCTAAATTTCAGAATTATCACATCAAGGAAAAGATATTGCAAGCAACCAGAAAGAAACAATTTAAATACCAAAGGAACTACAATCAGACTTACCCAGGACCTAGCAGCTTCCACTTTAAAGGATAGAAGGGCTTGGAATCTGATATTCTGAAAGGCAAAGGTGTAAAGGGCTGAAACTCTTGAGTTAATGCCCTGAGTTTGGACAATTGAACAATTGAGGCTAATTACCAATTGGATAATACTCTATATGAATATGCTTGGAAAATGGCCCTTCCCACTATCCTGTGCTGGCCCAATCATTTGGTGTATACAGAGAATTGTGGGCGGGACTAGGGGGTGGAATGAAACTAGCCAGAATCACTTCCGGGCAGGAGATGAAGAGGTGAGGTCAAAGAGATCCTGCGTCCATCCCCTTGATTTGACTTCTACCACTAAAGACCAAGAATAAAGATCAAGGACTTTTGCTTATTCTGACTCCGGCTGATTCTAAGGTATCCAGCATGCTAACATGGTCATCACACAAAGGAACAGCCAAGAATAAGCAATCCAGCTAAAATGAGCATTATCTTTCAGGGAAGAAAATGGACATTCAATGATATAGTTGAATTTCATTTATTTCTGATGAAAAGAGAAGAGCTGAAAACAAAATTGATCTACAAACACAAAACTAAAAAGAAGCAAAAACAGTGAAGAGGAAAGAACTCTTGAGAACTATATTTCTGTTATGGGTATACTTATAGAGTAAGGATACAATTTTTATTATTATTATTATTTTTTATTATATTTTTATAATATTATCCCTTGTATTCATTTTTCCAAATTATCCCCCTCTCCCTCTACTCCCTTCCCCCAATGACAGGCAATCCCATACATTTTACATGTGTTACAATATAACCTAGATACAATACATGTGTGTGAATATCATTTTCTTGTTGCACAATAAACATTAGAATCCGAAGGTACATGCAACCTGGGCAGACAGATATTAGTGCTAACAATTTACATTCACTTCCCAGTGTTTCTTCTCTGGGTGTAGCTACCTCTGTCCATCATTGATCAACTGGAAGTGAGCTGGATCTTCTTTATGTTGAAGATTTCCACTTCCATCAGAATACATCCTCATACAGTATTGTTGTTGAAGTGTACAGTGATCTTCTGGTTCTGCTCATTTCACTCAGCATCAGTTGATTTAAGTCTCTCCAAGCCTCTCTGTATTCCTCCTGCTGGTCATTTCTTACAGAGCAATAATATTCCATAACCTTCATATACCATAATTTACCCAACCATTCTCCAACCGATGGACATCCATTCATCTTCCAGTTTCTAGCTACAACAAAAAGAGCTGCCACAAACATTTTGGCACATATATGTCTCATTCCGCTCTTTAGTATTTCTTTGGGATATAATCCCAATAACAGCAATGCTGGGTCAAAGGGTATGCACAGTTTGATAACTTTTTGGGCATAGTTCCAAATTGCTCTCCAGAATGGCTGGATTCTTTCACAACTCCACCAACAATGTATCAGTGTCCCAGTTTTCCCACATCCCCTCCAACATTCATCAATATTTGTTCCTGTCATCTTAGCCAATCTGACAGGTGTGTAGTGGTATCTCAGAGTTGTCTTAATTTGCATTTCTCTAATCAGTAGTTATTTGGAACACTCTTTCATATGAGTGGAAATAGTTTCAATTTCATCATCTGAGAATTGTCTGTTCATATCCTTTGACCATTTATCAATTGGAGAATGGTTTGGTTTCATATAAATTAGGGTCAGTTCTCTATATATTTTGGAAATGAGACCTGTCAGAACCTTTACTTTTAAAATATTTTCCCAATTTGTTACTTCCCTTCTAATCTTGTTTGCATTAGTATTGTTTGTACAGAAACTTTTTAGTTTGATGTAATCAAAATCTTCTATTTTGTGATCAATAATGATCTCTAGTTCTCCTCTGGTCATAAATTCCTTCCTCCTCCACAGGTCTGAGAGGTATACTATCCTCTGTTCCTCTAATCTATTTATTATCTCACTCTTTATGCCTAAATCATGGACCCATTTTGATCTTATCTTGGTATATGGTGTTAAGTGTGGATCCATATCTAATTTCTGCCATATTAATTTCCAGTTTTCCCAACAGTTTTTTCCAAATAATGAATTTTTATCCCTAATGTTGGTATCTTTGGGTTTGTCAAAGATTATATTGTTATAGATGTACTCTTTTTTGTCGAGTAAGGATATAAAATTTGATTTCGTTGTGATAATATGAAAAATAAACTATAGCTGAAAGTGGGATCATACTGGAAAAAGAGGGGAAAAGAGGTCAAATAAGGGAAATTACAACTCATGAAGAGGCAAAGAAGACCTATTAATTATAATTGAGGGAAAGAAAAGAGGGGGATGAACATGTGTGAATCTTACTGTCATCAGATTCGGCTCAAAGAGAGAAGACCGGACATATTTTATTTCACAAAGAAACTTGTCTCATCTCATAGGGAAGTGGGAGAGGAAAGGGAAAAAGAAAGGGAAAGTTTAATAGAAGTGAAAACATAAGTATTATGGGAAAAATGTAAAAAAAAAAGGAAGAGGGTTGTATGAGGGAGGTGGTGATCAGAAGCAAATTATTGGGGATGAAGGAGGGGGAAAAGGAAAGAGAAAAGCACAACTTAGGGTAAATAAAATGGCAGGAAATACAGAATTAGTTATTTTAATGTGAATATGAATGGGATGAACTCTCCCATAAAATGGAAGTGGATAGCAGATTGGAGTAAAAGCCAGAATCCTAAAATATGTTGTTTACAAGAAACACATTTAAAGTAGAGTGATACATAAAGAGTGAATGTAAAGGGCTGGAGCAGAATTTATTATGCTTCAGATGAAGTAAAAAACAAAAACAAAAAAACAAAAACAAACAAAAAAAAAAATAGGGAGTAGCATTCCTGATTTCATATCAAGTATAATCAAAGAATGATTTAATTTAAAAAGATAAGGAAAGAAGGCAACTACATCATACTAAAGGGTACCATAGATAATAAAGAAATATCAATACTAAACATATATGCACCAACTGGTATAGCATGCAAATTCCTAGTTGAGAAGTTAAAAGAGATGCAAGGAGAAATAGACAGCAAAACTACACAGAACTAGATAAATCAAAAGAAAAAAAAATAATAAAGAAGTTAAGGAGGTAAACAGAAGGTTAGAAAAGTTAGATATCAATAGATCTTTGGAGGAAATTAAATGGAGACAGAATGGAGTTTACTTTTTTCTCAGTGGTTCAAGGCAGCTATATAAAAGTTGATCATGTATTAGGGCATAAAACTCTCAAAATCTCAGGCATAAAGGAAGAAATAGTAAATGTATTTTTTCCAGATCATCATGTAATAAAAATCACATGCAACATAAGGCCAAGAGAAAATAGACCAAAAATTAATCAAAAATTAAATAATCTAACCCTAAAGAATGAATGGGGTGAAATAATGTATACATAGACATAATCAACTATTTCATTCAAGAGGATGATAATAATGAGATTACATACCAAAATTTGGAGATGCAGTCAAAGAAGTTATTAGTGGAAATTTTATATCTCTAGATATTTAATTGCATAAAATAGAGAAGGAGAAGATCAATGACTTGGGCTTACAACTAGAAAAGAACACATTAAAAGCCCTCAATTAAATACCAAATTCAAAATTCTGAAAATAAAAGGGGAGATTAATAAATCTGAAAGTAAGAAGCCTAGTGAATAAATAAATAAAACTAAGTATTGCTTTTATGAAAAAGTCAACAAAATAATTAAGCCTTTTTACTTAACTTGATGAGAAAAAAGAAAGAAAAAAAATGAAATGAAATTGTTAGTCTCAAAAATGAAAAGCGTGAACTTTCCACCAATGAAAAGGAAATTAGAGTAATAATTAGGAGTTATTTTGCCCAGTTACAAGCCAATAAATTTGATAATTTAAGTGAAATTGAGGAATACCAACACAAATATCAATGGTCCAGATTAACAGAAGAGGGAAAAATAACTTCAATAGTTCCATTTCAGAAAACTAAATAGAGTAAGCTATTAATCAAATCCCTAAGAAACAATCTCCAGGACCATCTGGATTTACATGTGAATTGTACCAAACATTTAAAGAATGATCAATTCCAATATTATATAAAGTATTTGAAAAAAATAGGAAAGAAATTTACCAAATTCCTTTTATGACACAGATATGGTGTTCATACATAAGCTAGATAGGGTGAAAAGAGAGAAAGAAATTATAGACCGATTTCCCTAATGAATATTGATGCACAAATCTTAAATAAAATATTAGCAAAGAGGTTACAGAAAGTCATTCCCAAGACAATATACTATGATGAAGTATGATTTATACCAGGAATGCAGGGCTGGTTCAATATTAGGAAAACTATTAGCGTACATGACTATATCAATAACCATATTAACAAAGAAACATATGATCATCTCAATATGTTGTGATCGCATTAGTACCCTGGATATCTTAGAATCAGCTTGAGTCAGGATAAGCAAAAGTCTTTTTTCTTGGTCATTTGGGGTCGCTGTTAGGGGATTAGATATAGGAATCTCCACACCTCCTTTCTCTCCATGGCCAAAGAGTAAGTCTGCTTGTCTAACTCCTCTCCCTGATCTCTCTCACCCTTCTCTGTCCACACCCACAGATCTAGCCAGCACAGAGTTGAGTAGGGTCATCCTCTAAGCATATGCTAATAGAGTATTGTCCAATTGGTAATTAGCCTCAAGTGCTCTGCTCTTTCCATTGAGTGTGTCTGCTCAGTTCTAGCCCTTTACATTAATAGATGCAGAAAAAAGCATTGATAAAATTCAACACCCATTCCTATTAAAAATACTAGAGAGTATAGGAATAAATGGCCTTTTCCTTATAATGATTAGTAGCATCTATTTATAACCATCAGTGGAATCATATGTAAAAGGATTCAACTAGAATCATTCCCAATAAGGCTAGGGGTGAAACAAGGTTTCCCACCATCACCATTACCATTCAATATCATGTTAGAAATGTTACCTTTGGCAATAAGAAAAGAAAAAGAAATTAGAGTAGGTAACAAGGATCACTCTTTGAAGATGATATTATGGCATACTTAGAGAATCAACTAAAAATTACTAGAAACCATTCACATCTTTAATAATATTGCCAGAGAAATCCACATAAATCATTAACATTTTTATATTTTACAGACAAAGTCCAACAGAAAGAGATACAAAAAGAAATTCCATTTAAAATAACTTGATAATACAAAATATTTGTGATCTTGTCTGCCAAAGCAAAGTCAGGAATTATATGCATGCAACTACAGAGCACTTTTCACACCAATAAATTCAGATCTAATCAATTGGAAATATATCAAGTTTCTATGGGTTGACTGAATGAATATAATAAAAATTATAATACTACCTAAATTAATCTATTTACTTAGTGCCATATCAATTAAACTACCAAGAAATTATTTTACAAAGCTAGAAAACATAATACCAGAGTTCATCTGGAATAGCAAAATGTCAAGAATTTCAAGGGAATTAATGAAAAAAAAAATGCCAATGAAGATGGCCTAACTGTTCCTGATCTAAAATTATGTTATAAAGCAGCAACCATCAAAACCATTTGGTACTGGCTAAGAAATAGAGTAGTCGATCAGTGGATTAGGGTAGGATTACAGAACAAAATAGTAAATAATTATAGCAATCTAGTGTTTGGCAAACCCAAAGAACCCAGCTTTTAATATAAAAACTCACTATTTGACAAAAATTGCTGGGAAAATTGAAAACTAGTATGGAAGAAACTAGGAATTGACTCATACCTAATACCACATACCAAAATAAGGTCAAAAAGGGTTTGTGATTAAGATATAACGAGTGATATTACAAGCAAATTAGAAGCTTCTCAGATCATTGGAGGAGTAAGGAATTTGTGATCAAAAAAGAACTAGAGATCATCATTAATAACAAAATAGATAATTTTGATTACATTAAGTTAGAAAGTTTATATACAAACAAAACTAATGTAGACAAGATTAGAAGGGAAGCAATAAATTGGGAAAACATTTTTACACTTAAGAATCCTAATGGCCTCATTTCTAAACTATATAGAGAATTAACTCAAATTTAAAAGAGTTCAAGCCATTCTCCAATTGATAAATAGTCAAAGAATATGAACAGACAATTTTCAGATGAATAAATTAAACCCATTTCTAATCATATGAAATGGTGTTCTAAATCACTATTGATCGGGGGTGGAGCCAAGATGGCGGAGAAGATACACTTTCTTCCCTCACAACCAACTAGATATAATCAGCCTCAGAAATAGCGCTGGACTGATAGAATCCACAAGGACTGGAAACACTACTTACCAGCTGAAGAGAATCTGGAGTTTCAACAGGAAAGGTCAGCTCCCAGGGGAGGAAGAAGAGAGGCCAGCACAGACAGTGGGGTAGTGGCACATTGCGCCAATCGCGCTGGGGAGGGCTCTGGGATCAGAGAAGCCACTGAGATAGAGGAATCTGGCACAGGCTGTTATCTCTTCTCTGCTTATAATACAGCAGTTCAGAAGAGAAATCTAAGCCACTTTAAAATTTAAAACCAGATTGAATCTTCCCAGATCCCGGGGATCACTCAGCAGATCTCAGCACTGTGGGTGTGGCCGACATAGGCAATCCAGGCTTTCACCTGGGGGTAGTTAAGAGATTGAAAAGTGGGTGGGGTGGTAACTCATAGTGCCTGGCTCCACTGGAGGCTGTGGAACGGAAGTCCCAGAGAAGCGTAACCTTTGAACTAGGGACCACAGTTTCTGGCAGACACTTCCAGTTGGAGTGCAGGGGCTTTTCACTTCACCTGCCGCAGACATGCACGCCCCACCGGAACGCATAGGCCGGGCTTTGAGTCGCCTTTACTGTTCAGTCTCAAACCTCAGGGAAGCCTCTAGAACACAGTGCCCTCAAGGCACAGCTGTGCTAGTCACCTCTGAGGCACTTCCAGGGAGGGGGTGGGGAATTCTCTCCCAGAGCTCTCTCTTAGCTTAGGTGCGGGGGCCGCTGCATCCATCCAGTCTGGGAGGAAGCTGGTAAAGAAATAAATAATTTCCTACCCCAGGGAAAGACCCCAAAAGATTTTTTAAGTATGAGTAAAAAGCCAAAAAAAAACTATAGATTCCTTCTACACAGAGAAAGAGCAGGTATCCAACCCCGAGGAAGTTAACAGCAGAGTCAGCAGATAACAACCTAAAGGGGAACGATTCCTGCCCCCCATCACATAACTCTCTCCTTGAAGAGATTATTAAAAAGTTAAGAGAGTTTGAAGAAAAATGGGGAAAGGAAAGAGAAGCTATGAAATTGGAGTTGGAAAAAATAAAGAATTCACAGGAGATGAAGGGAAACAAAATTAGTGAATTAGAAAAGGTAAAAAAATCACAGGAAAGTAGGATTTCTGAATTGGAGAAGATAAAAAAGTCTCAAGAAAATAGGATTTCTGAATTGGAGAAGATAAAAAAAGTCTCAAGAAAATAGGATTTCTGAATTGGAAAAAGAAAATAATTCTCAAAAAAAATTAGGGAAATAGAAAAAAAATCAATAGAGCAAAATAACTCATTTAAAAATGAAATTGGGCATTTACAAAAAGAAATAAAAACTGTGAATGAAGAAAATAACTCCTTAAAATTCAGGATGGAACAAATAGAAATGTATGATTCATTGAGAACCCAAGAATCAGTCAAACAAAAAAAAAAATGAAAAGCTAGAGAATAATGTCAAATACTTACTGGGAAAATCTATAGACCTGGAAAATAGATCTAGGAGAGATAATCTGTGGATCATTGGACTTCCTGAAAACTATGACCAAAAAAAGAGCCTAGATTCTATTTTACAGGAAATTATCAAAGAGAACTGTCCAGAGATAATAGAAACAGAGGGGAAAGTAGATGTTGAAAGAATTCATCAAACTCCTTCTGAAATAGACCCTAAAAAAAGAACACCACGGAATATTGTGGCTAAGCTGCAGAATTATTACACAAAGGAGAAAATCCTGCAAGCAGCTAGAAAAAAACAATTTAAATACCAAGGTGCCAAATAAGGGTCACACAAGATCTGGCTGCCTCCACATTAAAAAATAGAAGGGCCTGGAACCTGATATTCTGAAAGGCAAAAGATCAAGGATTGCAACCAAGAATAAACTACCCAGCTAAGTTTAGCATCTTTTTCCATGGAAGAAGATGGTCATTCAATGAAATAGAGGAATTCCATATGTTTCTAAGAAAAAAACCAGACTTAAACAAAAAATTTGATCTACATCCACAAGACTGAAGAGAAACAGAAAAAGGTACACAGAACCCTTGAGAACTTTATCTCTGTTGTGGGTATATAGAAAGTATGCATGGATAATTTGATTTTACTGATATAAAAGAAAAAAAAGGAGGGTGTGCAGTAGTAAAGGGAAGGGGGAAGTATCAGAAAAAGGGGAGGGAGTGATAAAAAGAGGGAAATTATATTCCAGGAAGAGGCATAGAAAACACACCATATTTGAGGGGATTTAGAGAGGGGGAGAATCATTGTGTAAATCTTACTCTCATCAGAAGAGGCTCAAAGAGTAAATAATTTACATATTTGTTTTTCAGAGAATTCTCTATCACCTAATTAAAAAGGGGGAGAGGAAAAGGGAAAAGGAAAAGGAGAATAAGGGAAGGGATGTGGAGGGAGGGGGGAGGGATACTAAAAAAAAGGGAGGGCTGCACATCACAAGGGGGGGTCTATATCCTGCTGAAAGGTAGCATAAATAATGAAGCCATATCGATACTAAACATTAGTGCAACAAGTGGTATAGCATCTAACTTTCTAAAGGAAAAGTTTAGAGAGTTGCAAGAAGAAATAGACAGTAAAACTATAATAGTGGGAGATCTCAACCTTGCACTCTCAGATTTAGACAAATCAAGCCACAAAACAAATAAGAAAGAAATTTAAAAAGTAAATAGAACATTAGAAAAACTAGGTATGATAGACCTTTGGAGAAAACTGAATGGCAATAGAAAGGAATATACTTTCTTCTCAGCAGTTCATGGATCCTATACAAAAATAGACCATATATTAGGACATAAAGATCTCAAAATTAAATGTAGGAAGGCAGAAATAATGAATGCCTTCTTCTCAGACCACAATGCAATAAAAACTACATTCAGAAAAAAGTTAGGGATAAATAGACCAAAAAATAATTGGAAGCTGAATAATCTCATCTTTTTTATTTTTTTTTAATTTTTTTTATTTTATATATATATATATATATTTTATAATATTATCCCTTGTATTCATTTTTCCAAATTACCCCCCTCCCTCTATTCCCTCCCCCCGATGACAGGCAATCCCATATATTTTACTTGTGTTACAATATAGTCTAGGTACAATACATGTGTGTGAATATCATTTTCTTGTTGCACAATAAACATTAGAATCCGAAGGTACATGCAACCTGGGCAGACAGATATTAGTGCTAACAATTTACATTCACTTCCCAGTGTTTCTTCTCTGGGTGTAGCTACCTCTGTCCATCATTGATCAACTGGAAGTGAGCTGGATCTTCTTTATGTTGAAGATTTCCACTTCCATCAGAATACATCCTCATACAGTATTGTTGTTGAAGTGTACAGTGATCTTCTGGTTCTGCTCATTTCACTCAGCATCAGTTGATTTAAGTCTCTCCAGGCCTCTCTGTATTCCTCCTGCTGGTCATTTCTTACAGAGCAATAATATTCCATAACCTTCATATACCACAATTTACCCAACCATTCTCCAACTGATGGACATCCATTCATCTTCCAGTTTCTAGCTACAACAAAAAGAGCTGCCACAAACATTTTGGCACATATATGTCTCTTTCTGCTCTTTAGTATTTCTTTGGGATATAATCCCAGTAGTAGCGCTGCTGGGTCAAAGGGTATGCACAGTTTGATAACTTTTTGGGCATAATTCCAGATTGCTCTCCAGAATGGCTGGATTCTTTCGCAACTCCACCAGCAAAGTATTAGTGTCCCAGTTTCCCCACATCCCCTCCAACATTCATCATTATTTGTTCCTGTCATCTTAGCCAATCTGACAGGTGTGTAGTGGTATCTCAGAGTGGTCTTAATTTGCATTTCTCTGATCAGTAGTGATTTGGAACACTCTTTCATGTGAGTGGATATAGTTTCAATTTCTTCCTCTGAGAATTGTCTGTTCATATCCTTTGACCATTTATCAATTGGAGAATGGTTCGGTTTCTTATAAATTATGGTCAGTTCTCTATATATTTTGGAAATGAGACCTTTGTCAGAACCTTTGTTTTTAAAAATATTTTCCCAATTTGTTACTTCCCTTCTAATCTTGTTTGCATTAGTATTATTTGTACAGAAACTTTATAGTTTGATGTAATCAAAATCTTCTATTTTGTGATCAATAATGATCTCTAGTTCTCCTCTGGTCATAAATTCCTTCCTCCTCCACAAGTCTGAGAGGTAGATTATCCTCTGTTCCTCTAATCTATTTATTATCTCCCTCTTTATGCCTAAATCATGGATCCATTTTGATCTTATCTTGGTATATGGGGTTAAGTGTGGATCCATATCTAATTTCTGCCATATTAATTTCCAGTTTTCCCAACATTTTTTTCCGAATAATGAATTTTTATCCCTAATGTTGGAATCTTTGGGTTTGTCAAAGATTAGATTGCTATAGATGTACCCTTTTTTGTCCTTTGTATCTAATCTGTTCCACTGATCTACCGGTCTATTTCTTAGCCAATACCAAATGGTTTTGGTGACTGCTGCTATATAATATAGCTTTAGATCAGGTACACTTAGACCACCTTCCTCTGAGTTTTTTTTCATTAGTTCCCTTGCAATTCTCGACCTTTTATTCTTCCATATGAATTTTGTTGTTATTTTTTCTAGGTCATTGAAATAGTTTCTTGGGAGTCTGATTGGTATAGCACTAAATAAATAGATTAGTTTGGGGAGTATTGTCATCTTTATTATATTCACTTGGCCTATCCAAGAGCAGTGTATGTCTTTCCAATTATTTAAATCTGACTTTATTTTTGTGGCAAGTGTTTTGTAATTTTTCTCATAAAATTCCTGACTTTTCTTTGGTAGATGGATTCCCAAATACTTTATACTCTCAACATTTGTTTGGAATGGAATTTCTCTTTGTATCTCTTGCTGTTGCATTTTGTTAGTGATATATAAAAATGCCGAGGATTTATGTGGATTTATTTTGTATCCTGCCACTTTGCTGAAATTTTGAATTATTTCTAGTAGCTTTTTAGCAGAGTCTTTGGGGTTCTCTAAGTATACCATCATGTCATCTGCAAAAAGTGACAGTTTAATTTCCTCATTTCCTACTCTAATTCCTTGAATCTCTTTCTCGGCTCTTATTGCCGAGGCTAGCGTTTCTAGTACTATATTGAATAGTAATGGTGATAGTGGGCAACCTTGTTTCACTCCTGATCTTACTGGGAAAGGTTGCAGTTTATTTCTATTGCATATTATGCTTACTGAAGGTCTTAAATATATGCTCCTGATTATTCTAAGGAATAGTCCATTTATTCCTATACTCTCAAGAGTTTTTAGTAGGAATGGATGTTGGATTTTGTCAAATGCTTTTTCTGCATCTATTGAGATGATCATATGGTTCTTATTAATTTGATTATTAATATGGTCAATTATATTAATAGTTTTCCTAATATTAAACCAGCCCTGCATTCCTGGAATAAATCCTACTTGATCATAGTGTATTATCCTGGAGATGATTTTCTGAAGTTTCTTTGCTAATATCTTATTTAAGATTTTAGCATCAATATTCATTAAGGAGATTGGTCTATAATTTTCATTCTCAGTTTTTGATCTACCTGGTTTAGGTATCAGTACCATGTCTGTGTCATAAAAGGAGTTTGGTAGGACTCCTTCATCCCCTATTTTTTCAAATAATTTATATAACATTGGGACTAATTGTTCTTTAAATGTTTGGTAGAATTCACATGTGAATCCATCTGGCCCTGGGGATTTTTTCCTGGGGAGTTGATTAATAGCTTGTTCTATTTCTTTTTCTGAAATGGGACTATTTAAGCAATTTATCTCCTCCTCTGTTAATCTAGGGAGCCTATATTTTTGGAGGAAGTCATCCATTTCACTTAAATTATCAAAATTATTGGCATAAAGTTGGGCAAAGTAACTCCTTATTATTTCTCTAATTTCCTCTTCATTGGTGGAAAGATCCCCCTTTTCATTTGTAAGACTATCAATTAGATTTTCCTCTTTCTTTTTTTTGATCAAATTTACCAAAGGTTTATCTATTTTATTGGCTTTTTCATAAAACCAACTCTTGGTTTTATTTATTAATTCAATAGTTTTTTTACTTTCAATTTTATTGATTTCTCCTTTTAATTTTTGTATTTCAAGTTTAATTTTTGGTTGGGGGTTTATAATTTGGTCTTTTTCTAGCCTTTTAAGTTGTAAGCCCAATTCATTAATCTTCTCTTTCTCAATTTTCTTCAAATAAGCCTCCAAAGATATAAAATTTCCCCTTATTACTGCTTTAGCTGCATACCAAAGATTTTGATATGATGTCTCATCATTGTCATTATCTTGGGTGAAATTGTTGATTGTTTCTATAATTTGCTCTTTCACCCAGTCATTCTTTAAGATGAGATTATTCAGTTTCCAATTACTTTTTGGTCTATTTACCCCTAACTTTTTACTGAATGTAGCTTTTATTGCATTGTGGTCTGAGAAGAAGGCATTTATTATTAATACCTTCCTACATTTAATTTTGAGATCTTTATGTTCTAATATATGGTCAATTTTTGTATAGGATCCATGAACTGCTGAGAAGAAAGTATATTCCTTTCTATTGCCATTCAGTTTTCTCCAAAGGTCTATCATACCTAGTTTTTCTAATGTTCTATTTACTTTTTTAATTTCTTTCTTGTTTGTTTTGTGGTTTGATTTGTCTAAATCTGAGAGTGCAAGGTTGAGATCTCCCACTATTATAGTTTTACTGTCTATTTCTTCTTGCAGTTCTCTTAAGTTTTCCTTTAGAAAGTTAGATGCTATACCACTTGGTACATATATGTTTAGTATTGATATAGCTTCATTATTTATGCTACCTTTCAGCAGGATATAGTTTCCTTCCTTATCTTTTTTAACGAGATCTACTTCTGCTTTTGCTTGATCTGAGATAAGGATAGCTACCCCTGCTTTTTTGGCTTTACCTGAAGCATAATAGGCTCTGTTCCAACCTTTTACCTTTATTCTGTATGTATCTCCCTGCTTTAAGTGTGTTTCCTGTAGACAACATATTGTAGGGTTCTGCTTTTTGATCCAATCTGCTATCCATCTCCGTTTGATGGGATCGTTCATCCCATTTACATTTACAGTTAAAATTACTAATTTTGTATTTCCTGCCATCGTATTATCCCCAGATTATGCTTTTTTCCCTTGTCCCCCCTGATCCCACTCCCCGATATTTAATTTACAGACCCCCCTTGTGAGGCGCAACCCTCCCTCTTTTTTTTTTTTAGGATCCCTCCCCCCTCCCTCCAAGTCCCTTCACTTATTCTCCTTTTCCTTTTCCCTTTTCCTCTCCCCCCTTTTAATGAGGTGAGAGAAAATTCTCTGAAAAACAAATATGTCAATTATTTACTCTTTGAGCCTCTCCTGATACGAGTAAGATTCACACAATGATTCTCCCCCTCACTAAGTTCCCTCAGATATGGTGTATTTTCTATGCCTCTTCCTGGGATGTAGTTTCCCTCTTTTTATCACTCCTTCCCCTTTTTCTGAACCGACCTCCTTCCCTTTACTACACCTCCTTTTTTTTCTTTTATATCAGTAAAATCAAATTATCCTTGAGTATTTTTTATATACCCACAACAGAGTTACAGTTCTCAAGGGTTCTGTGTACCTTTTTCTCTTTCTCTTCAGTCTTGTGGATGTAGATCAAATTTTTTGTTTAAGTCTGGTTTTTTTCTTAGAAACATATAGAATTCCTCTGTTTCATTGAATGACCATCTTCTTCTATGGAAAAAGATGCTAAACTTAGCTGGGTAGTTCATTCTTGGCTGCAGTCCTTGATCTTTTGCCTTATGGAATATCAGGTTCCAGGCCCTTCTATTTTTTAATGTGGAGGCAGCCAGATCTTGGGTGACCCTTATTGTGGCACCTTGGTATTTAAATTGTTTTTTTCTAGCTGCTTGCAGGATTTTCTCCTTTGTGTGGTAATTCTGCAGCTTAGCCACTATATTCCGTGGTGTTCTTTTTTTAGGGTCTATTTCAGAAGGAGCTCGATGAATTCTTTCCACATCTACTTTCCCTTCTGTTTCTATTATCTCTGGACAGTTCTCTTTGATAATTTCCTGTAAAATAGAATCTAGGCTCTTTTTTTGGTCATAGTTTTCTGGAAGTCCAATAATCTGCAGATTATCTCTCCTTGATCTATTTTCTAGGTCTATAGATTTTCCCAGTAAGTAATTGACGTTGTTCAACAGCTTCTCATTTATTTTTGTTTTGTTTGACTGATTCTTGTGTTCTCTGTGAATCATTCATTTCTATTTGTTCCATCCTGACTTTTAAGGAGTTATTTTCTTCTTTCACTGTTTTTAGTTCTTTTTGTAAATGCCCAATTTCGTTTTTAAATGAATTATTTTGCTCTATTGAATTTTTTTCCATTTCCCTAATTTTTTTTTTGAGAATTATTTTCTTTTTCCAATTCAGAAATTCTATTTTCTTGAGACTTTTTTATCTTTTCCAATTCAGAAATCCTACTTTCCTGTGTTTTTTAAACCTTTTCTAATTCATAAATTTTGTTTCCCTGCATCTCTTGTGAATTCTTTATTTTTTCCAACTCCAATTTCAGGACGTTGTTATTCTCTATCATAGCTTCCCTTTCCTTTCCCCATTTTTCTTCAAACTCTCTTAACTTTTTAATAATCTCTTCAAGGAGAGAGTTATGTGATGGGGGGCAGGAATCGTTCCCCTTTAGGTTGTTATCTGCTGACTCTCTGCTTTTAACTTCCTCGGGGTTGGATACCCGCTCTTTCTCTGTATAGAAGGAATCTATGGTTTTTCTTGGCTTTTTGCTCATACTTAAAAAATCTTTTGGGGTCTGTCCCTGGGGTAGGAAATTATTTACTTCTTTACCAGCTTCCTCCCAGACCGGATGGATGCAGCGGCTCCTGCGCCTGAGCTAAGATAGAGCTCTGGGAGAGAGTTCCCAACCCCCTCCCTGGAAGTGCCTCAGAAGTGATTAGCACTACTGTGCTTCGAGGGCGTAGAATAGTAAAGACAGCACAAAGCCCAGCCTATGTGTCCGGGTGGGGAGTAGATGTCTGCAGCAGGTGACGTGAAAAGCCCCTGTGCTCAAACTGGAAGTGTCTGCCAGAAACCGCGGTCCCTAGTTCAAAGGTTCCGCTTTTCTGGGACTTCCTGGAGCTGAGTTCCACTCCCTCCAGCTAAGCTAGGCAGTGTGTGTTGCCTTGGGCCGTATCCACCCACTTGTCAATCTCTTAACTATTCTCAGGTGGTAGCTGAGGCCACACCCCCTGGTGCTGAGATCTGCTGAGTCACCTCCAGGTTCCGGGGAAAATCTAATCTGAGTTTTAAAATATTTTGGCTTTCTCTTCTGAACTGCTAAATAATTAGCAGAGAAGAGCTAACAGCCTGTGCCAGATTCCTTTACCTCAGTGGCTTCTCTGATCCCAGAGCCCCTCCCAGCGCAATGGGTGCAGTATGCGAGCACCCAGCCCTCTGTGCTGGTCTCTCTTCTTCCTCCCCTGGGAACTGACCTTTCCTGTTGAAACTCCAGATTCTCTTCAGCTGGTAAGTCGTGCTTCCAGTCCTTATGGTATCTATCAGTCCTGAGCTAATTCTGAGACTTAATTTATCTAATTGGTTGTGAGGGAGTGAGGACGTTCACAGAGACGTGTGTTTCTTCTCCGCCATCTTGGCTCCGCCCCTCTGAATAATCTCATCTTAAAGAATGACTGGGTGAAAGAGCAAATTATAGAAACAATTAATAATTTCACCCAAGACAATGACAATGATGAGACATCATACCAAAATCTATGGGATGCAGCTAAAGCAGTAATAAGGGGAAATTTTATATCTTTAGAGGCTTATTTGAAGAAAATAGAGAAAGAGAAGTTTAATGAATTGGGCTTGCAACTTAAAAGGCTAGAAAAAGACCAAATTAAAAACCCCCAACCAAAAATTAAACTTGAAATACAAAAATTAAAAGGAGAAATCAATAATATTGAAAGTAAAAAAAAACAACTATTGAATTAATAAATAAAATCAAAACTTGGTTTTATAAAAAAGCCAATAAAATAGATAAACCTTTGGTAAATCTGATCAGAAAAAAGAAAGAGGAAAATCAAATTGTTATTCTTACAAATGAAAAGGGGGATCTTTCCACCAATGAAGAGGAAATTAGAGAAATAATAAGGAGTTACTTTGCCCAACTTTATGCCAATAAATTTGATAACTTAAGTGAAATGGATGACTTCCTCCAAAAATATAGGCTCCCTAGATTAACAGAGGAGGAGATAAATTGCTTAAATAGTCCCATTTCAGAAAAAGAAATAGAACAAGCTATTAATCAACTCCCCAGGAAAAAATCCCCAGGGCCAGATGGATTCACATGTGAATTCTACCAAACATTTAAAGAACAATTAGTCCCAATGCTATATAAACTATTTGAAAAAAATAGGGGATGAAGGAGTCCTACCAAACTCCTTTTATGACACAGACATGGTACTGATACCTAAACCAGTCGATCGAAAACTGAGAAAGAAAATTATTGACTAATTTCCTTAATGAATACTGATGCTAAAATCTTAAGTAAGATATTAGCAAAAAGACTTCAGAAAATAATCCTCAGGATAATACACTATGATCAAGTAGGATTCATACCAGGAATGCAGGGCTGGTTTAATATTAGGAAAACTATTAGTATAATTGACCATATTAATAATCAAATTAATAAAAACCATATGATCATCTCAATAGATGCAGAAAAAGCATTTGACAAAATCCAACATCCATTCCTACTAAAAACTCTTGAGAGTATAGGAATAAATGGATTATTCCTTAGAATAATCAGGAGCATATATTTAAGACCATCAGTAAGCGTAATATGCAATAGAAATAAACTGCAACCTTTCCCAGTAAGATCAGGAGTGAAACAAGGTTGCCCACGATCACCATTACTATTCAATATAGTACTAGAAATGCTAGCCTCGGCAATAAGAGCCGAGAAAGAGATTCAAGGAATTAGAGTAGGAAATGAGGAAATCAAACTATCACTCTTTGCAGACGACATGATGCTATACTTAGAGAACCCCAAAGACGCTGCTAAAAAGCTATTAGAAATAATTCAGAATTTTAGCAAAGTGGCAGGATACAAAATAAATCCACATAAATCCTCAGCATTTTTATACATTACCAACCCAATCCAAAAGCAAGAGATAGAAAGAGAAATTCCATTCCAAATAAATGTTGAGAGTATAAAGTATTTGGGAATCCATCTACCAAAGAAAAGTCAGGAATTATATGAGAAAAATTACAAAACACTTGCCACAAAAATAAAGTCAGATTTAAATAATTGGAAAGACATACACTGCTCTTGGATAGGCCGAGTGAATATAATAAAGATGACAATACTCCCCAAACTAATCTATCTATTTAGTGCTATACCAATCAGACTCCCAAGAAACTATTTCAATGACCTAGAAAAAATAACAACAAAATTCATATGGAAGAATAAAAGGTCGAGAATTGCAAGGGAACTAATGAAAAAAAAAGTCAGAGGAAGGTGGTCTAAGTGTACCTGATTTAAAGCTATTTTATATAGCAGCAGTCACCAAAACCATTTGGTACTGGCTAAGAAATAGAACGGCAGATCAGTGGAACAGATTAGATACAAAGGACAAAAAAGGGTACATCTATAGCAATCTAATCTTTGACAAACCCACAAATACCAACATTGGGGACAAAAATTCATCGTTTGGAAAATAACTGTTGGGAAAACTGGAAATTATTATGGCAGAAATTAGATATGGATCCACACTTAACACCATATACCAAGATAAGATCAAAATGGGTCTATGATTTAGGCATAAAGAATGAGATAATAAATAGATTAGAGGAACAGAGAATAGTCTACCTCTCAGACCTGTGGAGGAGGAAGGAATTTATGACCAGAGGAGAACTAGAGATCATTATTGATCACAAAATAGAAGATTTTGATTACCTCAAACTAAAAAGTTTCTGTACAAACAATACTAATGCAAACAATATTAGAAGGGAAGTAACAAATTGGGAAAATATTTTTAAAAGTAAAGCTTCTGACAAAGGTCTCATTTCCAAAATATATAGAGAACTGACCCTGATTTATAGGAAACCAAACCATTCTCCAATTGATAAATGGTCAAGGGATATGAACAGACAATTCTCAGATGATGAAACTGAAACTATATCCACTCATATGAAAGAGTGTTCCAAATCACTAGTGATCAGAGAAATGCAAATTAAGACAACTCTGAGATACCACTACACACCTGTCAGATTGGCTAAGATGACAGGAACAAATAATGATGAATGTTGGAAGGGATGTGGGAAAACTGGGACACTGATACATTGTTGGTGGAGTTGTGAAAGAATCCAGCCATTCTGGAGAGCAATTTGGAACTATGCCCAAAAAGTTATCAAACTGTGCATACCCTTTGACCCAGCATTGCTGTTATTGGGATTATATCCCAAAGAAATACTAAAGAGTGGAAAGGGACCTGTATGTGCCAAAATGTTTGTGGCATCTCTTTTTGTTGTAGCTAGAAACTGGAAGTTGAATGGATGTCCATCAGTTGGAGAATGGTTGGGTAAATTGTGGTATATGAAGGTTATGGAATATTATTGCTCTGTAAGAAATGACCAGCAGGAGGAATACAGAGAGGCTTGGAGAGACTGAAATCAACTGTTGCTCAGTGAAATGAGCAGAACCAGAAGATCACTATACACTTCAACAACAATATTGTATGAGGATGTATTCTGATGGAAGTGGAAATCTTCAACATAAAGAAGATCCAACTCACTTCCAGTTGATCAATGATGGACAGAAATAACTACACCCAGAGAAGGAACACTGGGAAGTGCATGTAAATTGTTAGCACTACTGTCTGTCTGCCCAGGTTACTTATACCTTCGGAAGCTAATAATTAATGTGCAACAAGAAAATGGTATTTACACACATATATTGTATTTAGATTATATTGTAATACATGTAAAATGTATCGGATTACCTGTCATCGGGGGGAGGGAATGGAGGGAGGGAGGGAGGGGATAATTTGGAAAAATGAATAAAAAAAAAAAGAAAATGGGAAAAAAAAATAAATCACTATTGATCAAAGAAATGCAATTTAAGACAACTCTGGGCCTTTACACCACCCAGATTGTCTAAGATGACAGAGAAAGATAATGATGAATGTTGGAGGGGATATGGGAAAATTGGGACACTGAAACCTTATTGGTGAACCTGTGAACATATTCAGTCACTTTGTAGAAAAATTTGGAATTATTCTCAAAAAGTTATCAAACTGCAATTCTTTTGATGCAGCAGTGTTCCTACTAGGCTTATATCCCAAAGAGATCTTAAAGAAAGGAAAGGGACCTGTATGTGCAAAAAATGTTTGTGGTAGCCCTTTTCATAGTGATAAGAAACTAGAAGCTGAGTTATTGCCCATCAGTTGCCAAATAAGTTATGGTATAGGAGTGTTATTGAATATTATTGTTCTATAGGAAATGATCAATAGAATGGTTTTAGAAAGGCATGGGGAGACTTACATGAACTGATGCTAAGCAAAATGAGCAGAACCAGGAGATCTTTGTACACAGCAACATCACGATTATACAATGATCAATTCTGATGAACTTGTCTTTTTCCAACAATGAGATGATTCAGACTAGTTCCAATAATCTTTGATGAAGAGAGCTATCTATACCCAGAGAGAGGACTATGAGAACTGAATATGGCTCTTTTTTGTTGTTTGCAGTTTATTTTCTCTCTCTCTCTCTCTCTCTCTCTCTCTCTCTCTCTCTCTCTCTCTCTCTCTCTCTCTCTCTTTTCTTTTTGATTTGATTTTCTTTTTTTTTTTTTCCTGAGACAAATTGGGGTTAAGTGATTTGCCCAGAGTCACTCACACAGCTAGGAAATATTAAGTGTCTGAGGCCAGATTTGAACTCAAGTCCTCTTGACTTCAAGGCTGGTGCTCTATTCACTGTACCACCTACCTGCTTCCTTGATTTGATTTTTCTTTTACAACAATATAATAGTATGAATATGTATGCATATACTGGATTTAATGTATATTTTTAGCATTTTTAGGATCTATGGATTACTTGCCATCTTGAGGAGGTGGGAGGGGGAAAGTGAGGAAAAATTGGACCACAAAAATTAATGTTGAAAAATTATGCATGCACAGGTTTTAAAAATTATCTTTAATAAAAATAAATATGCCATAATGCAATAAAAATAAAAACCCTCAAGAAAAATTAAATTAAAAATAAAAACAGAGTAATAGACAGTGTTTCGATCTATATTACAGACATGACATGTTCCTTCTCTGAATATGGATATAATTTTTATCATATTTTTTATCCTTTAGAGTAAGTGTGGATGATTATACTGCTGAGAATAATAAAGTCATTTACAGCTGGTCATCTCAGAATATTGCTGTTACTGTTTATACAGTATATTTGACTTTGTTCTTGTAGGAATTTCTAGGATTTTTTTCCTGAGACCATCCTGTTCATCATTTTCCAGGGAACAATAATATTCCATGAGAGAAACTTTGACAATTTCTTCATAATTACTAGTGTTAATTGTATTTCCCTACTTTTATTTGATCTTTATTTTGCTTCTGATCACTCCCTGTGCCAATATGTTCTTTCTTTTGTCAGCTCCCACCCTTCCCATATCCCATTCTCCTCTTATTTTCCTGCAGGGTAATATAGATGTCTATACCCCTATTGATATGAATGATATTTTCTATTTAAGTCAATTCTGATGAGAATAAGATTCCTTCATTTCCCCTTTTCTTCCTCTCATCCCCTTTATTGTAAAAACTTTTTTTGCCTCTTTTTTATGACAGATAATGTGTAGCATTCCACTTCTCCCTTTCCCTCTCTCACCCCTAAATTTTATTTTATATATATATATATATATATATATATATATATATATATATATATATATATATATATATATATATATATTTTTTTTTTTTTTTTAAGATAGTATCCCTTCATATTGAACTCACTTCTATGCCCTCAGTCTATGGCACTTCTTCTAAGTGCCATAATAATGGGAATATTCTATTGTGTTACAGGTGTCATCCTTTCATGTAGGGATGTAAACAGATACACCTTTTAAAGTCCCTTATAATATTACTTTTCTGATTACCTCCTTATGCTTCTTCAGAGTGCTATATTTGAAAATCAGATTTTCCATTCAATTCTGGTATTTTCATCATGAACACTTAAAAATTCTCTGTTTCAATGAATGGCCATATTTTCCTGTAGAGGGCCAGAGACAATGAGGGAACTCTCAGTGAGGTATAAGACACTTCAGCCCAGAGGGAACCTGCTGACAAGGTCTGATTCAGCTCTCTTCTCCCTTGCGGACATCTCAGCCTTCCTCAGAAGTTAGGGGGGCATGACAACCTGTGTTCTGCTTGAAGCAGAGTACTTGCAATATAGGGGCATTTATGTATTAATAGCAGGGTGCTTATAGTTAGCAAATGTGCAGCGTGCTATGGTGAACAAGGTATTTAAGGCTAAGAGAACATGAAATAAATGGACTCCATATTTGACCATTCACATGGGTCCCTGTCTCATCATTCCTACTCTAAGACCAAGGACTTGGGCTGGTGCTAAGATCCTCTAGAGAGCTAGTCTAGACAGCACATTTTTGCCTCCCAGTGTGGGGCTCTAGAAAGCATACTACATTTTCCTCTGAAGGGTTATACTTAGTTTTGTTGGGTAGGAGATTCTTGTTTGTAGTCCTAGCTCCATTGCTCTCTGGAATGTCATATTCCATGCCCTCCAGTCCTTTAATGTAGAAGCTGCTAAATCTTGTGTAATGTTGTTTGTATTTCCACTATACTTGAATTGTTTCTTTATTGATGTTTTCAATATTTTCTCATTGACCAGGGAATTTTGGAATTTGGCTATAAAATTCCTGGGAGTTTTTAATTTTGGTATTTCCTTGAGAAGATGATTGGTGGATTTTCTCACTTTCCATTTTATCCTATGGATCTAGAATATCAGGACAGTTTTTCTTGATAATTTCTAAAAAGTGATGTCCAGGCTCTTTTTTTGATCATAACATTCAGGTAGACCAATAATTTTATATTATCTCTCCTGGGTCTATTTTTCAGGTCAGTTGTTTTTCCAGTGAAATTTTCACATTTTTTCTATTTTTTCATTGTTTTGGCTTTGCTTTATTGTATCCTGATTTCTCATAAAGTTGTTAGCTTCCATTTGCTCAATTCTATTTTTAAGCATTTATTTTACTCAGTAAACTTTTGTACTTGCTTTCTCTGTTGGACAATTTTTTAATGCATTCTTCTCATTAGTTATTTATGTTTTCTTTTGTACTTCTCTCAATTCTTTCCCTGCTTTTTTCTCTATCTCTCTTATTTGATTTTCAAAGTCCTGTTTGTGCTTTTCCATGGTCTGAGCCTAATTCTTATTTTTCTTGGAGGCTTTGGATGGAGGATCTTTGACTGTGCTGTCATCTTCTAAGTGTGTATTTTGGTCTTCCTTGTCACCATATAACTTTCAATGTCAGAAACTTATGTTTTGTTTTGTTTTCTGCTCATTTTCTTCATCTATTATTCTGCTTTTGATTGTTAAAGTAAGGCTCTGTTTCCAGGGTAGAGGGTGGCACTTTCCCAAGTTTTGCAAAATTGATTTCAGAAATCTGACCACAAGAACTCTTTTCTGACCTGGATCATGACTCTGTCCACTGTAGCTATAAGATCCACTGTACTAATTCTGGCTGGGAGGTCTGCTAAACCAGAGCTGCACTGGGACTGCACATCAGACTCCCAGCCTGTTGCCATAGAGTCCATCTCCATTGGACTTCTGAGTCCTCCCTGTTGTCTCCAGGCTGAGAAGTACAGAAGCCTCCAGCACTGCTGCTAATTCTGAGATTTTACCTTGCTGAGACTCTGGGCTGGAGCAGGCCTGGCTGGGATTGCATAAACCTTTTGTTGTTGACCTTCTATGTCTTCTTTGGTGCTTCCAGGCTAAGAGCTATAGAAGCTACCAGCATTGCCTCTGATGCAATGCAGAGGTCAGTCTGGGCCAGACTGGAGCTGGGTCCTGATCTGTGCTGACATATCCTGTCCCAGGACTCCCACTTTAGTGTCACTGATGCTCTAAACATTTGTTTAGAGTCATTATTTAAAGCAATTTGGAGCAGTTTAGGAGAGAGGTTGGGCAAATTCCTGCCTTTGCTCCATCATCTTGGTTCTGCCTTCTTCCAACAAGATGGACACATTCCCAATAAGATCAGGGGTGAAACAAGCATGCCCCTTATCACCACTATTATTCAACATTGTACTAGAAATGTTTCCTTTAGTAATAAGAAAAGAAAAAAAAATCAAAGGAACAAGAAAAGGCAATGAGGACATAAAACTATCTCTCTTTGCAGATGATAGGATGAGATACTTAGAGAATCCTAGAAAATCATACAGAAAGCTACTGGAAGCAATTTATAGCTTTAGCAAAGTTTCAGAATATAGAATAAACCCACACATTTCTATACATTACTGACAAGGGAGAAGGAAGTACTTCCAGCAAGTTTACATAAATAGATGATGTTCTGAAAATCTGAGGTTGCATGAACACATATAAGCCTAGACTTCCATTCCATAGAAAACAAAGTGTTAATTCATATTAACTCCTAAATTCAATCTTATTTTTGAAGACCCTGACTCTTTTATATGTTCAATGAATGCAACTAAATTGTCATTTGGTTAAAGACAGTTATCCCATTTTGCAGACAGGAGAGATCATAGAATTCATTTAGTCAATACTTCCCTCCCTACCCATTTTATATACAAGGAAACTGAGATACTGAAAAGTTATTTTAACATAGTTAATAGTTTCATAGCTAAGAGGCACCTTAGGGACTTTGATTACAAATCCAATATTTAAGGAAGATCAAAAAGTGAAACACAGTCAGAACCAGTAATATAAATGTTTCATTTTTTGTTTTTGTTTTGGGGCTTGTTTGTTTTTTTCCTTACACTACATTTTGAATCTTTCAAGATTGGGAGCCCTCATTCTTGATCTATCATATAAACTTCTTTCACTCACTAGAGATTTCCTGATCTTCTACTATCACAGATAACCAAAGGGTGACAGTTTCAATCTTTAGTTACCCTGGGGTTGTCTGAGCAAACCAGAAGAAGAAAAGAGAATCCACTCTTAGAATAGAGATTAACTGCTGTGAATAATATAAACCACTGCAGGTGCAATTTTTCTGGTCATGGGTAGTTATTTATATTATTGTTTATCTTAAATTTACCACCACAATTTTAAAATTAAATTAGTCTAATTACCTCCACTTAATAAGAATTTCTCAGTTACTATCACTCCCATAATCTCTAGCTTGTCTATGTCTTTTTTAACCTAATTTATCCACTCAGTTCTAAAATTCTTATGTATGTATGCATGTATGTATATATATATATATATATATATATATATATATCAAAAAATATCCTTGGAGGTATAATTAACTTTTTTCATTCAGAATCCTAATTTCCACTCCAGTTCTGTTGCTGCAGTGTTTAAACTATTTATTATGCAAACTCAGAGAATTTAAACTATGAATTATGTACAAATTTATGAATCCTGAGCCTAATCACTGCATCTATCTCAGTGCCTTTCATTTTAAGGTAAGCATAAGTGGAAGGAAGGAGTTAGGAAACCACAAATGGGTTTACTTTAGAAACTAGTCTCTTTGAAGGGCAATTTCTCTGCATCAGATCTTGAAAAAAAATCAGCTTTTATGTGTGCAGTTAGCCACTTAACCCTTCTTATTTCTCCCTGAAAAAAGAAAATATGTTAATTTGTATACATCTTTAGATATAGTTCCCTGTTTCTAAGATCTTCCTTTTTCCTTGAAGTGGAGTTTATAGTGCATTGAAAGAGAATTTGTGAGAACCAGATTCTAGTTTTCCCCTTTGCTAACTATATGGGCAACCTTGAATTAATGTGGCCCTGTCATCAAGAAGTCTGGCAATATTCATTTGGCTGCTGCTCAGTGCTATGCTGTTTGTCCCCAAAGCACAGCCTCTTAGACCAGGTGAGCTCATTTGCCCAATGAGAAGGCTCCCTGAGCTTCTATAATCACCAAAATAAAATGCCAATATAGCCCCATCAATGTACTGACTTGGCTTGCAATCAGATAATTGCCCTGCCTGCAAATTAAATGGCATGCTGAAAGAATTCAGTTCTGTTATTGGTGTGGAAATTAATATAAAGGATTTTATGCAAATGACTCGTTTAGTGATGTAGTACAGAAACAGTGATATTATTCAGGTACATATAGTCAAGGGGAAAGGGTAATAAATAATTATTCAATATATTTGATAAATGTATAGAGTTGACCTAAATAATTCAGGCCTTCAGTTAAATTGCCAGTCTCAACTATTGACCTGGGTTGAAATAGTTTCAAGTAAATTCACTTTGTCTTCATGTAGACATAGTAAGGGACTTTCAGGAAAATACAAATAAAATAAATCAATAAAAGTTGACATTTCTAAAGCACTTAAAAGTTTACCAAACACATTACATATGTAATAAGGGTGATCTGGGGAGTCCCTGATCAATTCTATGAATTCTAAAATCAAAATGATAAGATTAAAGGGTGTGAACATTTGCCCCAAGGACATCTCACTATGTCTAACTGCTTGCTGAGAGAACACAAGAGATTCCTTTGCTTGGTCACCTGAGCCTAGGACTATCTTCAAGGTGATTGAAAACAATTTGGGGAAGTGGGATGGGAAAGAAGCATATTAGAAACATTTCTTTATTTATTTCTTGCCTTTTTTTTTCCTTTCCCTTCCCTTTCTTCCTTCTTTTCTTTTCTTTGGGAGTGGTTTATGATATAGTTCACCCATTTTTCTTTTTCTTTTTTATCTCTGCTTTAAACTACCATATAGGAATATAACAAAGGTCATAGAAAATGAAAATTTTGCATAAAAAGCACAAGATGTATGGACTGTGCTTGCCCAGATATTTTGATAGTTCACTTCATTGACCTTTAGGTCCTAGCTGCTTTCGTGATTCATTTTGTTTCCTAAACTAGTACAAGTTAGTGACTAATGGTAATCTTAAGAATTGACCTCAGAAGAGTCTTAACTGGTTGAGTAGAAAGAATACTTACTTGTTTCTTTGGTGCCTTTTGGCTTTAGATTTGGAATCCTATGAATTTGCTTGACTACGTAAAACTTATTTTATGGCTAATCGTTATTTTGAGAGTTTCTAAGAGACTGAGAGTATCTTATTAGAAGTGTTTAGGAGCCAGCCTTTCAGAGGGAAAAGAAATTCCTTTACAATGTGCTTCTTGAAGAAGAAAATCATTCTCAACTAAAAGGCAAAAGCCACATCATGAAAGGCCAGGAGATGTGGATCTCACAATAATTCTTTATAGTGGTGAGTTCCTTAGACAATGTAAGGAGAATGTCTTTATCTTATTATTTCTTTTTTTTTGGGGGGGGTGTAGGGAAGAAGGGACTGTGGAGTATTATTGGTCAAATGGGGATTTTAACATTTAAGTTTTCTGGAAGTATTCATGAATATCTGTGAGTCCTTTGAATCTTTTGCACTCCTAAATGGAAATCTAAAAAAGAAAAAATACAGAAAAAGCAAAAGGGAAAAATTATGACCTGGATTATAAGTCACTGATAAAGATTTTGAAGAAAGAGTTATTTTCTAGACTGGAATCGTGTTCCCTCAGAAACTAGCATCCATCAGAAGTGTTCTCTGTGTCCTTTTACCAAGAGGCTAGGGTAACTATCTTCTTCCATGGAGGAGGTCTTTAACTTAGTTTGATTGAGGAACTAATCAAATTCATTAAAGGGTTACACTGATTATTCTTATGATATGACCCACTCACCTTAAAATCTACCTCAAAGTCTATAACAACTGCTAATAATAGGGAATGTTAAGATGAAGTTATTTTTATTTTTTTTTGCATAAGTGTTTCCTGCTGGCACACTTAGAACCATAGAAAATACAATGTGAGAGCAAGAAAGGACCTTAGAACATAAAATGTTAAGAAGAGAGTTAGAAAGTCTAACAGCACATTTAAGCTAAAAGGGTCTTTAAATCAGAGTATTAGGAAATGGAATAGGCTGTTAGGTCTAGAAAAGATTTTCATAATAATATTTGGCATTTGCTTCAAGATTTGAAAAGAACTTCAGTAATATTATCTCAATTAATCCTTACAATAACTGAGAGGTAGACATTATTACTATTCCCAAGTTACAGATGAAGCATATAGAGGCTAAATGACTTTTTAGGTTACAACCAGCAAGCATCTAGTAATTAATAAGTTTATGAGGCCAATTGAATTCAGGCCTTCTTGAGCTCCATTTCCTGAATGCCACTTTTCATCTCATTGTACAGTTTGCCTCCTTGGCAAACCTTTGGCAGCTACATGGTGTTTTGAAGAGAGTACTGGGAAAATCTAAGTTCAAATTTGGCCTTAGATTTTACCAATTGTATGATCCTAGAAACCTTGCTTAACTTTTGTCTACTTCCATTTTCTCAACTGTAAAATAAGAATAATAATAGCATCTATCTCCCTATGTTATCGTGAGGATAAAATGAGATATTTGTAAAACACTTAGTACAATATTTGAAACATAGTAGGCACTTAATAAATGTGTGTTTCCTTCCTTCCCGTTTTTCTAAAAGTTCTTAGAAACCAAGGTTAAAATGAAATTTTTCTTTTTTCTTTTTTCTTTTTTCCCTTTTTTCTGAGGCTGGGGTTAAGTGACTTGCCCAGGGTCACACAGCTAGGAAGTGTTAAGTGTCTGAGGCCAGATTTGGACTCAGGTCCTCCTGAATTCAGGACTGGTACTCTATCCACTGCGCCACCTAGCTGCCCCTAAAATGAATATTTTTCTAGAGGAATAATAAAATCATGATAAAATATGATTTACATTTGAAAAAGTGAGAGCATTGAAAATGTGTTAAAAAGACTTCATGACAAGATTTGAACTATTGAAAAAATGCTGTTTCTCTTGTCTACAGTTTTCAACAAAGGCTCAATTTAGCATCTAAATTCCTTCTTTGTGGTCACCTTAATTTAGCTGGATGTTAGTATCTTTGATGATGCAAAAAGAAAAAAAAAATAACAACTACAATAAAGCCTATACTAATCTTAAATTCTTCCTTGTTTCATTTTATACTTTCCCAATTCCCTGGACTTTCTTCTCAATTAAGTCCCCCACCAAGGAAATATCATTCTTTTTTGGTTTTGGAATTCCATCTTTGAAACTAATACTGGCTATCCTTTGGGAGGAAGGGTCAGAAGGAAAAACAACTTATTTCTTTATTGAAAAAGTAGAGTTAATGGAAAAAGGGTGGTGGTGTTTATAATTTTATAAAGATTAATAGCAGGTCATTTAGTCCACAGGAGAGACAGCCAGATGGATAGGTCATTAAGCTATAGCATTGAAAGTGATTCTTTAGGCTACACAAATAGCACCAGTGGGGTGCATATGCTCAGACTGGTGTTGAATAAGAAAAAATAAGAATCTTGTGAACAGTTATGTGTTTGGTGCTATGGCCATGAAATCCATGAAGCTTAAGAAGATTAGATATACAGATAGCTTTTTACAAGAAAACCAAGAATGTACTTCCTTCTCTCTGCCAATTCTATTTGAACTGAGGGTTGAAGGGGGGAGGAGAAAGAAAAGAAAAACTTCATATTATTTGTACAGGCAGAATATTGTGTGATTGATACAAGCTAGAATCTTGCATTTTCATTTTTCTTCCAATACTACTATGTAAGCTCAATTTTTTTCCCAATAAAAGTAGCTGAATTCCCTTAAAACTTTTGGCTTCCTTCTCCCCTAGAAATTAATTAGGTTCATAGGATCATAAGATCACAATGGCTGTGCTGAACCTAGAGTTTCAAATCTGGAGTTAGACACTTACTAGTTGTATGAACCTGTGCAAGTCACTTAAACATGTTTGCCTCAGGTCCTTTTCTGTAAAAAATGAGTTGAAGAAGGAAATGACAAATCATTCCAGCATTGTTGCCAAGAAAATCCCCAAATGGGATCAGAAAAAGTGAGCTCCCAATGAAAAATGACTTAACAATGAACTGAAAGTATATAATGTTGCTTCTCCTATCTTTGTTCAGGAAAATATATTGAAAGTTGGAAAAAAAATTCCAAATCAAAAACAAGATTTTATTTATTTATTTTTATTAGTAGTATTGTAGCTTTTTATTTAAAAGATATATGCATAGGTAATTTTTCTGCATTGACAATTGCAAAACCTTTTGTTCCAACTTTTCCCCTCCTTCCCTCCACACCTTCCCCCAGATGGCAGGTTGGCCAATATGTTAAATATGTTAAAGTATAAATTAAATACAATATATGTATACATGTCCAAACAGTTAATTTGCTATACAAAAAGAATTGAACTTTGAAATAGTGTACAATTAGCCTGTGAAGGAAATAAAAAATGCAGGCGGACAAAAATAAGGGTATTGGGAATTCTATGTAGTGGTTCATAGTCATCTCCCAGGATTCTTTCTCTGGGTGTAGCTGGTTCAGTTCATTACTGCTCTATTGGAACTGATTTGGTTCATCTCATTGTTGAAGAGGGCCTCACCCATCAGAATTGATCATCATATAGTACTGTTTTTGAAGTATATAATGATCTCCTGGTCCTGCTCATTTCACTCCGGATCAGTTCATGTAAGTCTCTCCAGGCTTTTCTGAAATCATCCTGCTGGCCAAAAAACAAGATTTGAAATTGTAATTGTACAAATAAATGAAAAATATAAATATAACAGAAATATTAAATTTCAGCTTGAGATCACTAATATTCATTTAACAGCTAAGGAAACTGAGGCACAGTAAATCAATTGCTAATATACTATATTGATTTTGTAGAAGAGAATCTCCTATGTTCATAATAGGTCTCGTTCCACTAATCCATGTTGTCTCTGAGTCACATGTATCCCAGTACTTCAGGGTAATGGAATGTTTCTATTGGAAATCACTCTCACCTAGGTAATCTGCATGCACTGAACACACTTAAAGATTTCAGTTATGATTCATGGTTTGGGATGAGTCACTGCAGATGGAAAACCTTCTGTGAGAGCTTCTGCAGTTTCATCAGAAGATGTCAGGTCACTGTAAGAGGATGCTGAGATTAATATGAAATGGAGAGCACCAGTCGGCTTCAGGAACATTGATTTCTCTCCCGCCCATCTCGGCTGCTAGTTATGAGCTGGCAACGGGGTCACCTGGAGTTTCTAATATATATTTCTCCTGCTTCTTGTTGTAGTGTGATGATTTCAAGTTTGAGTTCTTGTTTCATTAGGAAGTTTCCAAGGAAACCAGAAGCTTTTTTTTTTTTTTCCTTTTCAATGTTAGTGTCTCTTCTACAATTCAGTTCTGCATTCTTCTTGAAATCCACAAACATGGATTGTAAAGCATGTATTGAAAGCCTGTAGGAAATAGCAATTTCTTTAAAGGTTTAATCAAAATCTCTTAATATGATATATAATACAGGGAGCTCAGTTTGATGAAAATTAGGAAAATACATTTTGCTGATGAAAATACATATGCAAAGCATGCTGTAGGGAAAATAGTACTGTATTTGAGATAAAAATAAACAAAATGAATTCCAGTCTTTCTCTTCTTATTTACGTATATCTCTGAACTTTCATTAAGCCAATTAGAAAAAAAAAAAAAAAAAAAAAAAAAAAAAGAGCTTGGACTAGAAAAATTCTGAGGTCATTTCCTATTCCATGATCCCCAATATTCCTACCAGTCAAGTAGGATAGGGAAAAGTTTTCCCAGTGCCCTTACTTTTAATCTTTTCTCAAAACAAGTTTTTTTCTTATGCACGATGTTTTTTTTTTTCAAAGCTGGGAGTCCCAAAATTTTATTATTTTTAATTGAAGTTAACTGAAAATAAACTTAACAGAGTGGGTGAAAAGAAGATGATCTTTGACTCTGTCTTTGACTCATCTCAAGATATTCCATTAATTTCTTAATATTTTTAATCTTCCATGGTAGGAGATTTTGCATTTATTCTTTAATTCATACTTCCACTTCAACAATTATTGTTCACATCTTCATATCTTCTCAAACTGGTATGGTATTTTAGAGTGGAAAGAGAGATTACTAATTTGGAATTTGTAATATCTGAGCTCAGATCCAGCTAAAGCTTTTCCTAGGTATGTATACTTAGGAAAGGCTTTTAATTGACATGAGCATGATGAATTAAGATGAGTCTTCATTTGTTTCCTAATAATTATTCCTTCTTCCTCTAACTTCTCTCGGTCTCTCTATCACTGTCTCTCTCTTTTTCACATTATCATAATAAAATTAAATTATACCCTCATTATCTAAGTATACCCATAACAGAAATATAGTTCTGAAGAGTTCTTTCCTTTTTGTCTTTTAATGCTTCTTTTGAGTCCTATATTTTTTTTTATTAATTTTATAATTATAACATTTTTTACAACATTATCCCTTGTACTCCTTTCTGTTCCAAATTTTTCCCCTCCTTCCCTCCACCCCCTCCCCTAGATGGCAGGAATTCCCATACATATTAAATATCTTATAGTATATCCTAGGTACAATATATAAGTGCAGCACCGAATTTTGTTCGGAAATGAGGAATTTTGTAGGACTCCTTCAATCTCTATTTTTTCAAATAGTTTATATAGCATTGGAGTTAGTTGTTCTTTTAATGTTTGGTAGAATTCACATGTAAATCCATCTGGTCCTGAGGATTTTTTCTTAGGGAGTTGGATAATAGATTGTTCTATTTCTTTTTCTGAAATGGGACTATTTAGACTATTTACTTCTTCCTCTGATAATCTGGGCAAGCTATATTTTTGAAGGTATTCTTCTACTTCATTTATCTACTTTATTGGCATAAAGATGGGCAAAATAGCTCCTAAAAATTGTTCTAATTTCCTCTTCATTAGTGGTAAGTTCTCCCTTTTCATTTTTAAGACTATCAATTTGTTTTTCCTCTTTCCTTTTTAAAATCAGATTTACTAAGGGTTGGTTTATTTTGTTGGTTTTTCCATAGAACCAACTCTTAGTTTTATTAATTAATTCAATAGTTTTTTACTTTCAATTTTATTAATCTCACCTTTTATTTTTACAATATCAAGTTTCGTGTTTGTCTGGGGGTTTTTAATTTGTTCCTTTTCTAGCATTTTTAGTTGTAAGCCCCATTCATTGACCTCTTTCTCTATGCAAGTAGGCCTCTAGAGATATAAAACTTCCCCTTATTACTGCTTTGGCTGTATCCCACACATTTTGGTATGATGTCTCATTATTGTCATTTTCTTGGCTGAAGTTATTAATTATGTCTATGATTTGCTGTTTCACCCAATCATTCTTTAGTATAAGATTATTTAGTTTCTAGTTATGTTTTGGTATATTTTCCCTGGCTTTTTATTGAATGTAATTTTGATTGCATTGTGGTCTGAAAAGGATGCATTTACTATTTCTGCCTTACTGCATTTGATTTTGAGGTTTTTATGTCCTAATATAAGATCCATTTTTGTATAGGTTCCATGAACTGCTGAGAAGAAAGTGTACTCTTTTCTGTCTCCATTTAGCTTTCACCAAAGATCTGTCATATCAAACTTTTCTAGTATTCTATTTACCTCTTTGACTTCTGTCTTATTTATTTTGTGGTTTGATTTATCTAATTCCGAGAGTGAAAATTTGAGATCTCCCACTATTATAGTTTTGCTGTCTATTTCTTTTTGCAGCTCTCTTAATTTCTCTTTTAAGAATTTAAATGCTGTACCACTTTGTGCATATATGTTTAATATTGATACTGCTTCATTATCTATGCTTTAGCAGGATATAATGCCCTTTCTTATATCTTTTAATTAGATCAATTTTTGTTTTTGCTTGATCTGAGATGAGGATGGCTACCCCTGCTTTTTTGGCTTCACCTGAAGCATAGTAGATTCTGCTCCACCCTTTTACTTTTATTTTGAATGTATCACCCTGTTTCAGGTGTGTTTCCTGTAAACAACATATAGTAGGATTCTGGCTTTTAATCCAGTCTGCTATCTGCTTCCTCTTTATGAGGGAGTTTACCCCATTCACATTTATGGTTAGAATTACTAATTCTATATTGCTTGCCATCCTGTTAACCCCTGCTTATGCTTTTCCCCTTTCCTTCCCTCTTACCCCCCTACCCAGTAGATGAACACCACTTGCTTTTCACAACTCTCCCTTTTTAGTATCCCTCCCCCATCTTAAAGTTCCTCCCCCTATTTTACCCCTTTTCCTCACAATTTCTGTATTCCCTTCCCCTTAGCTTACTCCTTCCCTTTCACTTTTCAATGTGAATTGAATATGTCTATTGATACACACTATGTTCATCCCCCTCCTTTCTTTTTCTCAGATATAATAGATTAATTTTGCCTCTTCATGAGATGTAGTACCCTCACTTTAACCTTTTTTATGATATAATTTCCTTTTCACCTCTAGTTTCTAGGACAAATTATACATGTGTTCTTTACATATCTTTATGGCAGAACTATAGTTCTCAAGATTTCTTTTTACCTTTTTAGACATGTCTTGAGTTCTGTATTTGAAGATCAAACCTTTTATGTAGGTCTGGTTTTTTCATCAAAAATAGATGGAATTCATTTATTTCGTTAAATGTCCATCTTCTTCCCTGGAAAACAATGCTCATTTTTGCTGGGTAAGTTATTCTTGGCTGCGTAACAAGTTCCTTAGCCTTTTGGAAAATCATATTCCAGGCCCTTTGTTCTTTTAATGTGGATGCTGCTAGATCCTGGGTTATCCTTATTGTGGCTCCTCCATATTTGAATTGCTTTTTTCTAGCAGCTTCCAGTATTTTTTTTCCTTTGTCTGATGGTTCTTGAACTTGGCCAGTATATTTCTTGGTGTTTTGATTTTAGGGTCCCTTTCAGTAGGTGATCGATGAATTTTTTCAATGTCTATTTTACCCTCTGTTTCCAAAACGTCTGGGCAGTTTTCTTTGATAATTTCCTGGAAAATAGTGTCCAGGCTCTTTTTTTCCTCACATTTTTCAGAAAGTCCGATTATTCTCAAATTGTCTTTCCTGGATCTGTTTTCCAGGTCTGTTGTCTTTCCAATAATGTATTTGACATTCTTTTCAATTGTTTTGTTTTTCTGGTTTTGCTTGACTACTTCTTGGTTTCTCCTTTAGTCATTCATTTCTACTTGTTCCATTCTAATTTTCAATGATGTATTTTCTTCACTCACTTTTTTTACATCCTTTTGTAATTGTCCAATTGAGTTTTTATCTTCTATGGAATTTTTTTCCATTTCATCCATTTTATTTTTTAGAGAGATGTTTTCTTTTTCCAGCTCACTAATCCTGTTTTCCTTGGAGTTGTTTACCTTTTCTAATTCACTAATTTTATTTCTCTTTATTTATTTATTTTATTTGATCTCTTTATCCACTCTGGACAACTTCTCCAGGCTCTCTTTCCAAGCTTCCCTTTCCTTTTCCCATTTCTCTTCCAGCTCTCTTGTGAGAGCCTTTTTGATTTCCTCTATGAGATTCTTTTTTATTGAGGAGCAGATTATATCCCCCTTAGGGGATTCCTCTGGAGACAATCTGCTTTAGGTCTCCTCAGTATTTGAAGTCTGCACTCTCTCCATACAGAAGTTGTCAATGGTTAGAGCCATTTTAAATTTTTTGTTCATTTTGTCAGAGCAGAATCAAAGAAAACAAATTGACAAGAGAAACAATTGGTCTGTTTCTGGGGGCCATGGGGCTGGATGGTATCAGTGGGCTTCCTCTACAGACTGTGGGAGACAGCAGTGAGGCACTTACAGGACAGTGATGGCTGTGCTGTGTCTGTGCTCTGAGGCTCTGAGACTGCGCTGAGTCACTCTGGGTGGGGGTGGAGGTGGCCGGGTCTGAGAGATGCTAGCTTTCCAGGGTTTTATTCTTTACCTCCAGTGTTTACACCTTCTCTGCTGGTCCTGGCTTGATGCCAAGATGGAACATCCACACTGGGGTAAAAATCTTTTTGCAGAAACAGAAGAGATCGCACCCCTCTTCCCTTCCGGTCTGGGCTGTGTGAGCTGCCTGTCTCACTCTGGCTGCCTGCCCTCTGTCTGCACCCAGTCTGTTAGAACCTCCTCTGAGCAAACATAGACCTATTCTGGCAAATTTCAAGGATGTCTTCTGTTGGTGATTATTTGTAGCTTTCTTTTCTGGTCAAGCATTAATTCCGAGGCTTGTCATGAAGTAAGTCCTGAGAGAAAATGCAGAGCTCAAGCAGCTGTTTGCCTCCACGCTGCCATCTTGGCCAGAAGTGGAGTTCTGTATTTGGAGATCAAACTTTTTGTTCAGTTCTTATCTTTTCATTTGAAACAGGTGAATTCCACCTATTGAATGTTTATCTTCTTCCCTCAAAGATAATGCTCATTTTAGCTGTTTAGTTTATTCTTGGCTGTAATCCAAGTTTCTTTACCTTTTCAGGAGATCATATTCCAGGTACTTTAATCCTTTAAAGTGGAAGCTGCTAGGTCCTGGATAATCCTACTTGTTTCTTTCTGGCTGGTTGCAATATCTTTTTCTTGGTACAATAGTTCTGAAATTTAGCCACTATATTCCTTGGGGACTTAACTTTGGGGTTTCTTTCAGGAGGTGTTTGGTAAATTCTTTTGATGGCTATTTTACCTTCTAATTCTAAAATATCAGAGCAGTTTTCTTTTATCATTTCCTATAAGATGTCCACATTCTTTTTTCATCATGGCTTTCAGGAAGTCCAATAATCCTTAGATTGTTTCTCCTAGATCTATTTTTCAGGTCATTGTTTTTCCTAGGAGATATTTCATATTTTCTCCTGATTTTCATTTTTTTGTTTGAATGATTCTTGAAGTCTTATTGAGTCATTCACTTACATTTGTTCAATTCTAATTTTTAGTGTATTATTTTCTTCAGTTACTTTTTTTAGTTTCGTTTGCAATTAGCCAATTGGATTTTTTTCTTCATTGCATTCTTTTTCCATTTCACAAATTTTGTTTTTCAGTGAATTGGTGTCTTTTTCATATCTCTTTTGTAGAGCATTATATGCTTTTTCCATTCTTTCTTGCAATGATCTCATTTAATTTCCCCATTTCCTGCTCTCTTTTAAATTCTTTTATATAATCCTCAAAGAAAGCCTTGTGAAATGGGGACCACCTCATGTGTCTCTTTGGGGCTTCTTCTGGAGTTGCTTTGACTTTAGCAACCTCAGGATTTGAGGTCTATTCTTCTCTCTCTCCATAAAAGCTGCCTCTGGTGAGAATTCTTTTTTGTTTTTATTCATTTTTTAAGGCTTGAGGTCTGTTTAATGCAAAGGAGCAACAGCTGATTTAATTTGCCCTGGGGCAGTTCTGCTGATTGATTTAAAGTGCTGGGTAATTGTGGGTAGGTCAGGTGTTCTTCCTGGGATTCAGAGGTTTACAATTTGTCTTTTACAAAAGGCAAACCTCCCAATCTATATGCCTACAATAGGACAGAGTAGCCTAAGAGGCTCACAGAATATTCCCAGATGCCTGGAAGCTACAAGGTTCTGGCTCCCCACTCCAGCTTTTTGCCCCAGGCAAAAAGCTGCTCCTTTGAAACAGACCTGTTCTGAAGTTCTTCCAAGGTATCTTCTTCTAGAAATGTGTTGTACTCCAAATATTTATGGATTCTTTGATGCCAAAACCAGTTTAGAGGCTTATTAATGTGCTGTTGGTTTGAGAGAAGATTAGAGGAGGTCACAAAAAGTTGTATCTGCTCTCCACCATCTTTTCTCTTTGTCTTTATCTATGTCTCTGTGTCTCTCTGTTTGTGTCTCTGTCTCTGTTTGTCTCTGTCTGGCTCTCCTCTTTCCCTCCTTCCTTCAAAGATGTATGGATACATCTCCTCCATAAAGTCATTACTCTTATCCCTTCCCTCAATACCTTCTTTTAACTTCACATCAATCTTCCCCAATACTTTTCCTTTGTACTTAAGTCATTATTCCTTAAATCAGTGACATATATTTATATTTATTTATTTTAAAATTGATAGCACCTATACAGCAGCATTACTTGTGTTTCTCATTGTTGTTATATACACTGGGCTTATAGTAATAAAATGTTATAAATGACTGGGTGACTGAATGAATGGATTACAGTAGTAAAGATTGGTATCATTGTCCAACTATGTAGCAAAAATTTTAGCTTGTCTTTCTTTCTGTTCCTTAGACATGATTTCCACATTTCCATCGCCCAAAGACTATCATCATTGTTCCCCTTTCCTAGAAGCCCATTTTCTCTTTATTTTCAACTCATAGAATATTCTTTTTAAAGATGAAGTTCAACCATTTGATTGAGAGCACAGCAATATAGGGAGCTTTCCTTAAAATAATAAGCAGTATAGATTTAAAATCATTAGCAAACATTTTTTCTAATAGAGAGAAGCTAATCCTATTCCAAATAAGATTGGGGTGAAACAAGGTTGCCCATTATCACAACTATTATTCAATATTGTGGTAGCAAAGTTGGCTTTAGCAATAAGAAAAGAAAAAAAGAATTAAAGGAATTAAAATAGACAGTAAAGAAATACAGTTATCACTCTTTGCAGGTGATATGATGGTATATTAAAATTCTATTATAGTGCAGCAGTCAGCAAAACCATTTGGTAATTGCTAAGATATAGAGTAGTAAATCAGTGGAATAGATTAGATATGATGCCATAATCAAGACTTATCCTATACTAATATATTATTTGATAAATCCCCAAACTTTAGCTTCTGGAATAAGAATTCACTATTTGAAAAAAAAATTTCTGGGAAAACTGGAATATAATATGTCAGAAACTTGGCATAAATCCACATTTTACATCCAAAAACAAAATAATGTCAAAATGGCTATATGACTTGGGCAAAAAAAAATGATACCATAAACAAATTAGGAGAACAAAGGACAGCCTACATTCCTATCTGTGAAGAAGGGAGGAATTTGTGGCCAAAGAAGATTTGGCTAATGTTGTATTAAATGCCAAAAGGATAATTTTGATTATATTAAATTAAAACATTTTTGTATAAACAAAACCAATGCAGCCAAGATTGGCAGGAAAATAGAAAACTGGAGAAAAATGACAACAAAATATTCTGACAAAAGTCTCACTTCTAGAATACATAAAGAATTGACTCAAATTTATAAGAACACAAGTCATTCTTCAATTGATAAATGGTCATAGGATATAAACAGACAATTTTCAGATGAAGAAATTAAAGACATTTCTAGTCCCAAAAAATGCTGTAAATCATTATTGATAAGAGAAATGCAAATTAAGACAACTCTGAGGTCCAACTATACATCTCTCAGATTGGCTAAAATTATAGGATTGTTTAAGATGATAGGAAAAGATAATGATGAATGCTGGAATACCCTTGGGAAAACGGGATATCAATACATTGTTGGTGGATTTATGAAGTAATCCAATTATTCTGGAATGTAATTTGGAACTATGCCCAAACTGCTATCAAATTGTGCATATTCTTTTATCCAGCAGGGTCTCTACTAGGTCTGTATCCCAAAGAGATCATTAAAAAAAGGGAAAATATCCACACATGAAACAATGTTTGTAGAAACCCTTTTTGTAGTGTCAAGAAAGTAGAAATTTAGTAGATGCCCATCTATTGGTGAATGGCTGAATAAGTTATGATATATTTTTGTTCTATAAGAAATAATCAGCAGGATAATTTCAAAATGGCCTGAAAAAACTTATATGAATTCTTGTCTAAGTGAAGTGAATAGAAGCAAGAGAGCATTGTACAGAGCAACAAGAAGATTATGTGATGATCAACTTTAGTGGACATGGCTTTTTTCAACAATTAGTTGATTCATACCAGTTCCAATAAACTTTTGATGAAAAGAGTCATCTGCATCTAGAAAGAGGACTGTGCAAACTGAATGTGTATCACAACATAGTATGTTCATTTTTTTGTTGCTTGTTTGCTTGCTTTTTTCCTTTCTTATTATTTTTCCTTTTTGATATGATTTGTCTTGGACAGCATGATAAATGGTGAAATATATATTGAAGAATTGCACATATTTAACATATATTGGATTATTTGCTGTCTATAAGAGAGGAATTAGGAGAAGGGAGAGAGAAAAATTTGGAACACAAGGTTTTGCAAAGGTGGATATTGAAAACTATCTTTCATGTATTTTGATCATAAAAAGCTACTATTAAAATCATAAAGGATATGAAAGTCTTTATATTTTAGAAGCATAAATATTTTCCAATTAAATACAAAAATATTTTTTACATTTTTTTAAATTCCATATTCTCTCTTACTTTCTTCCATCCTTTGTCATTGAGAAAGCAAGGTTATACATGTGCAGTAATAGAAAATATATTTAAAATTTAACCATATTATAAAATAGTCCCTCCTTTACCTCTCACCTTTCACCAACAAAAAAAGAGGATTTCTTTTTGCTGAGGCAATTGGGGTTAAATGACTTGCCCATAGCTAGAAAGTATTGCGTGCTTGAGGTCAGATTTGAACTCAGCTACTCCTAACTTCAGGGCTGGTGCTCTACTCACTGAGCCACCTAGCTGCCCCAAAAAGACAATTAAAAATGTTTCATTCTGCATTCAGACTCTATTAGTTTTTTCTCAAGAGAAGGATTATAATTTTTTTCATTATAAGTTCTTCAGAAAAGTGTTCCATCACAATAATATATCATAACATGTTCAGCCATTCACCAATTGATGGGCATACTCTATTGTGCTTATAATTCCCCTTTTTTATTATAAGCAAACTATTATAAATATATTTGCAAGTATGGGGTCTTTCCTTTTACTTTAATGTCTTTGAGGATAGACCTGATAAAATATTACTGCATCAAATAGTATGAATTGCAGAAACACATTTCCTACTATCAAGCCTGATTATTGTTCTTCAAATGGATTTCTAAGAAAGAAGCATAAAGTTTATCTTTCTTTTTCTGCTTCTGACCAGTTGAGGACTTCATGAACTTCAAAATATCAGAAAATATAGTGTTCCAATTGCTTTCAAAATTTTAAGTGGACTGATGACAACAGTAATTGATGATAACATTTGCACTAATATTTGTAAAATACAATGAAGACTTACTAAACATGTCAAGAGTATTCTGAAATTACATCTTCCCTTAGAATCCAACATGGAGTTTTATTTAAGAAATTCATAAGGAATCAGAAGGAAGAGAGGGAATAACTAATAATAAGGATCATTTTTTTTTTTATTTTGACCACATGTACCCTCTAATTGAATCCAGACTCACAAAGATCTTTATATGTGTAAAGAAAGACTATTTCTTTGCTCTATAGAGATTGATTTTTATTTGTTTTGTGTTATGGTATATTATATTACTTTTTTGCTTTTTATAACAGTCCTTTATATATATATATATATATATATATATATATATATATATATATATATATATATATATATATATATATATATATATATATATATATATATATATCTGATTCATAAACTACCTCTCTAAAATAAGAAATTCTAGCTTAAGATCAATTGAAAATATAATCAGATAGGGGTTCATTAATAAAATTTTATAAAGGCCAATACATAAAGGGGAATTCCAGAACCTTGAGAGAAATGTAGTCTCTGAGGAAAGTTTGCAAATATAACTAGAATTTAGATAGGTGGCCCCAGAGAGTGCTATACTTGGGTTTTAGTTAAAAATCTACTTTTCTTTTATTCAACTACATATTTTTTCTTTTCTTTTTCTTTTTTTTCTTTTATTTAACTAACCTTTTCTTTTCTTCTTTTTCTTGCTCTCTACTAAGTTAAATGGATAGTCAAATTTTCTTTTTTCTCCTCACCTCCAATCTATATTTTTTTGTTAATTTTTTTTTAGTAATACAGACAAGAAGTGTTGAGGCCTTGAACTAATGGTAGTTATTTGAGTGAAGTGAAATGAAGATGTATGAAAGGTGTTATGATAAAATCAAAATAAATTGAAAACTTAATTAAAATGGGAGTAGATTGAGGACACATTAAAAATCAAGAACTTCTTATGGATATGGAAATCTAAACACCCCTTTTAACTGGTCAATTAGTTTCATGTTGTTGATCTTTGATGCCTAATTATTGTTAAGACAGGAATGTGAAGTATAGGGACATCATACATGGAAGAAATTGTATATAGTTTAGTGGATATAAATCCTGATTTCTAGTCCTTATTCGTCCATGAAAAAACTGACTTTAAATAAGTCCCCAAGGTCCTTGTAATCTCTGGGCCCTCTTTTGTTTTGTTTTGTTGTATAAATCTGTAAATGAATGGCTTTATTGACTGATTTCTAAAATTTATTTTTATTCTAACATTCTATGTTCAAATTTATATTCCAGTTTTAAGATGTTCTAAGTTTTCATCTTTTAAGCTCTCTTTCTTCTCTAAAAGGAGAACATTGTGAAATGCAGGACCTGAACCCTTGCTGACCCTGGAAACACTAATTGAGGAGATCTGAAGATTTCTTATTGCCTGTGAAATCTTGAATAACTCAATTGCTTTCTGAGATTCTATTGCCGCATGTGTAAGTCAAGGAGCATACTGTCCAAGACAAGCAAAATTATTCCAACTCTAAAGTCCTATATTCTTATTTTATAGATTTGGTACCCTAAGCCCAGGATTATTTATCTAAGACTCACAGCTAGATTTTGATGGGCTGATATGAACTCAAGTTTCAAGATTATCATCTTTCTGTCCTTCTAGCAGATCACAGAATCACCATAATATGATAAGGTTACAAAGTCTTCCATTCATCCTCATCCCAGGCCTTTCATTTCCCTTCCCAAAAGGTATTATCATTGCCCAGTAGGGAGTCAGCAGTTTACATATCTTTGTAACAACCAGTTGCCCCATTTTTAACCATCTGTTCCCATTAGTCAGGAAAGAGAGCCTATACCGTACCTCTGTATGTTCCTAGTAATCCCCATTACCAAGATCCCACAGAGTAAATAGCCTTGTTATACAGGAGCAAGGAGCAATAAAAATACCTTGTGCTTGTTGTTTAGAATACTATCTGACAGGGGAGCCTTTGCATCTTTGTGTATATTTATCATGATTAACAATAGACCATTAAATTAACCAATAAACAAAATTTTACTGAAGTGCTTACTATGTTCAAGCCCTGGTAATAAGGACAGGCAGTGTATTGCAGGGTAGCCCAGAGCATGATTGCTGCCTTTGGAGGAATAGGATTCAGTACTCCCTCCGGAGGGGCATCATTTGCTGCACCCTTTTGAGGGCCATGATTAAACAACCAATTTTGGAAGGAAGGTCATGATTTAAATATTTATCTTTAAATATTTGAAGGAATATAGTAGGACACAGAACTTAGACTTGTTTTGGCCAGACAAAAGAGAGTATAGGGATCTCATGGGTTATTAACTGTGCCCATTCATTGTTAGATAGTTTAATTATAATTTAGTACTTTTATTACTCAAGGAAATAATATATTATTTCCTATAATATCTATCTATTGAAATGTGTGGTGCCTAAACAGAACAAAGTGTAACCTCTCTGCCCAGTGACATTCCTAATCCTTTGCATATATGTATATATACATATATGTATGTATATTCCTTTGATTATCAAAGTATAAAAATTCATGAAACAGATATATGCCTACCAATGATGTTCTCCAAGGTTATCTAGGATATTCTATATAGAGTTAAAATGTTTAGAGTTTGCACAAATATGAAAGCATTTTCAAATGTATGTGTTTTAATATATTAATGGCATTAAGCCTTGCTTTGCTATAGTCTCATTAGTGAGACACATGATAAATGAAAAGAAAAACAAAAAACAAAACATTTCCCTAACAGTTCACATGGAGGTGGGATGACGAGCAAAGGAATATGACATGTTGCCCAAATAATGGCATATATTGAGTTCTTTACCCAGTCTCATATACATTGAAAATTTTACTTTGCAGAAGAAACCCGTAGCTAAGAAGAAATAACTTCCAGAAAAAGCAGACCCAGAGAGTCCAGCTGTGGAGTGAAAACAGAACAAGTTCTAGTAGTCAGTAGTGGACTTTTAGAAAGTCCCAAGCTATCCAGGTAAGCAGAGAGGTCTAGAAGAGGTACTGCACTTAAGCAGAGCAGTATGAGGATATCATAAGAAGAAAAAGGACATCTAGTCCTGTAGTGCCAGAATATAGGGTTTCTTAGCTACTAATGTTGTCTATACATGTGTTTTTATTTTCATTTTCATACCATCTTACTACTTTTCCCACTGATATTATAGATATTTTTGAGGGAATCTCCCCTTTTCTAGAGTAAATATTTTATTAATACTTTTTATTCTGTCACTTAGGCAAATCTCTTTGCTTTGAGGTGATTTTGTTAATCATCTGATAAAAGTGAACACACCATTAAAGTCATACAAGCTATACCTTTAGGAGTGTAGACTCAAATATTATCTTGAATCTAGTGTAGTTATTTTTTTAAAGGATCCCAGCCTGTGAGTGATAGCTGGAAGAGTGACCAATTAGGGTATTATAGAAATATCTGAATAATGAAGTAGAGCTTGAATTGAATAATAAGATAAATACAGAGTAGATTGTGTTTGCAAATTATAATGTGTTCAATGATTTTTTTCTATTTCTACTTGTATGGCTTTGCAATAAAAGCAGCCTGATATATAGTGAGAGAATTTATGTCTAAATAAATCCTTGGTGTATTAACTATAACTACTTAATATTAGTTAAGTTACTTAATTTCTCTGAGTTTCAGTCCTTAACCAAAAATAATGTAGAAGTTTGTTTATATCAGTGGTTCTCAAACATTTGTTCTCAGTACATTTATACTACTAAAAATTATTGAGAATCTGTCCAAAACAGTTTTTGCTTATGTGGTTTATATTTGTACATATTTACTATATTAGAAGTAAAAAACTAATTTTGAATTTATAGATCATCTGGGTTTCAGAGACTCCCAGAATTCTGTGAATCACACTTTGAGAATCAGTATTTTCAAGCTCTTATCTATGATCTATGAGCAGCAATATTCTCCCAGATTCCTTTTGTGTATTTTCACCCACCCCATTAGATTGTAAACTACTTGAGATTAGGGATTGTCTTTGTTTTTATTTGTATCTTTACCAGTGCCTACCACATAGTAAGCACCTGACAAATATTTGTTGAATTAAATGAAATGCCTTGGGAAAATTGTCTACTGTCTACATTTCCTCTCATAAAACTATTTTCTAAACTCTCTGTAGTCTTGTTTCTGACCTTATTATTCAACTGAAATTGATCTTACAAAGTTACCAGTGATCTCTTAGATGCCAAATCCAATGGCCTTTTCTCATTTCTCATTCTTTACCTTTGCAGAACTTGAAAGTGATGATATATCTTAAATGCTCTCTTTCTGGATTTTTGTGACACTGTGATACTGTTTACTCCAGATTTCTTCCCATCTGTACAATTTCTTCTCAATAATTATTGCTAGTTATAATCTATGTCATGTCCAAAAAGTATGGGTGTCCCCCAAGGGTATATCCTGAGTCCTCATCTATTTTTGGGCAATATTATTTCACTTGTGACCTCATGAGCGTTTGTGAATTCACTTATCATCTCTATGCAAATGATTCTCAGATTTATGCACCCTCCTATTTTCTCTTTTGAGGAATAATCATATATCATCAACTGCTTCTTTTGTCTCTTAGTCATCTCAAACTGCTTGTCTCAAATGTCTAAAACTTAACTTATTTTCTTACACACAAACATGTGTTCATGTATATACTATAGGCACCTGTGTGCTACAGTGCAACACAATGTATCACATATAGTCATATGTATGTGTCTGATTACATTATGTTACATATGCCAATAAATATTATATAGATATAAAATATTTTAGAAAATCTTGTCGTTCTTAAAATTCTGTCATACAGTCCTCTTCTTTTTACTCATACAGCCATTACTTGGTTCAAGTCCTTATCCCCTGTCATCTGAATTATTGTAATAGTCTTCTAATTTTGTCTCTTTAAGTCCTTTTATTCTAGGCTATCCTCTACAAAACCTCCAACTTTCCAAAGTTTTACAGATCTGACCACATAAGATCCACTCTCCTCCTCTCCCTCTCATTTGCCTCTTCTACCCAGTGAACTAAGATGATTTTAAATTACTTCTGGGGCCAAATAGGGATTTCATTTTTTTACATAGAAACCTATTCATAATCTGGTCTCTTTCTACCTTTCCTGTCTTATTACACTTTAAATTTCTTTCCACATACTCTATAATCCACCTAACTGTCCCACTTTCCTCAAACACATACTTTTGCCCTGATCCTTTGCCTGATATCTGGGATACACTGGTCCCTTGCCACTGATTCTTGGTTTTCCTGGATTTCTTTGAATTACTTGATGATTAAAAAAAAGAGAAAATAACTTTTATGTTCTAAGAAGTCTATGGCAACTCTCTTTGTGGTAGTAAAGACATGAAGAATGCAAGGATATCCAACAAGTGGAAAATGGCTAAACAAGTTATAATAAATGATTATGGTGGAATATCATTGTGCTACAAGAAATGATGAGCTCAATGATCTTAGAAAAGCATGGATAGATTTATATTAAATAAAAGAAATGAAAAGAGCCAAGAGAATGATGTATATAGTAGCAACAATATTATTTTTTAAGAAAAATTTGGGGCAGCTAGGTGGAGCACCAGCCTTGAAGTCAGTTCAAATTTGACCTCAGACACTTAATACTTCCTAGCTGTGTGACCCTGGGCAAGTCACTTAATCCCAATTGCCTCAGGAATAAAATAATTTTGAATGAGTAAGTAATTTCATTGTTATAAATAGCAAAATTAACTACAAAGGGCATAAGAAAGAAGAAACTATCTTCATCTAGAAAAATGACAGAGTACGTAAAGAATTATTTATAAATATGTATATATATGTATATATGTACACACAATTTATCCATATTATACATACATAACATGCATACACACATGTTTATGTGTAATGATTGCCATCTTTATGTTGCAGGAGAGAAAAAAGAGAAAAAGTTACTTGATAACATTATTATGCATTTTAAAAGAATAGCAAATTGTACACAACAGATTTGCAGTTTCATATGCAATCATCTTTTTTCTATTCTACTTTGCTATAGAAATGATTCTGTCATATAAATCCAGAATAAAATAAATAATTTAAAAAAAATCATTTGAAGCCCACATTCTGTAGGTAGCCTTTCTGCTCACACACAGCCACACCTTTTCTGCAACAGATACACATGCCTGCTCTTTTTTTAGATTACCTTCTGTCTCATAAACATATACACATGTATATAATATAGTTATATGTATATGTGTGTGTGTGTGTTTTGTCTCTCAATTGAGAGATTGTTTTAGCCCCTTTGTATTTCCAATACTCAGCACAATTCTTAACTGATCAATAGTCATCATAATTTCTCTATCTCTCTTTGTCTCTGTCTCTGTTTGAGAGAGAGGTTTTTTATGCACCTATTCTTATTAAAGGAATAAAGTTTTTTTTTGCTGTTTTGAAACACATTTAATTCTAAGCAACTCCCTTTTCTCTCCTTTGGCCAAGGGTTTTTTTTTTAATGTTCTGATTTCATGCTTTTTTTACTTGGTTTACTTGCATCTTTTTACTTGGTTTCAGAGAATAAAAGGATTTTCTGAGGTTTATTTACAGTCTTCAGTCTGGGGCTAGAGGACCTAGGTTTAAATCGTACTTTTGAGTTGTTGTTGTGGTGCTGACCCTGAACTTGTAACCCCAAGACTTCACATCTGCATTGGAAGGTGTAAAACTAGATGGCCTCAGATGTCTTTTACAGCTCTGACTTTATAAATGAGCAACAGGGTAGGATAGTTAGAGTTCAGCACAGTACCCACAGCTAACTATTCTTGTTCTTCAACCACAGAATGGACTGCCTTAGGAGGTAGTGAGCTTCAGTCTGAAAATGTCTGAAAAAGGACTAAATTGCAATTTGGAAAAGTTGCCAAAGATGGTTTTCATACTTCTTTTCAGGTGCCAAGATATCCTCTGAGGATTTTTCTGCCATTAATATTTTATGCTCTCACATGTCACACCATTCTATATTCTGAGGTCCTTTCTACTTCTAACATTCTATGCTTTTATTTGTAATATTTCACGAATTTATCATCTAAAAGTGGTGCTTTCTTAGCTACAAAAACTAAGTGAGTGTGGGTACTTGGTAATCTTGGCAATTCAGTCTAAGTGAATTTGAGGTTACCTGTTTCTCCCCACCTCTCCTTTTTAGCACAATGTTCCACTCTAGCCTGGGGGTGTGCAGGAATAAGGACCAAGCAGTATCATTTATTGGTTCAAAACTTCCTTCTGCTAACCTTTTTTAAGAAATCTGGCTTTTTTTTTTTTTTTTTTTTTTTTTTTTGAGATAAATAATGGATCCAGCAATTGCATTTGTGTGACTCAACAGTGACATCCAGTGACTGTCTTTGTCAATCCCAGGTGGCCATTCCCTGTGGATGTGCTGAGGAATATATTTCAACCTCCATTACCTGGCACATCAAGTAGCTGTTGGCAACTTCTGCAATCATGTCGAATTCATGCTGGAAGGAAAAAAGCACCACATTTTAAAAAACAAGTTCCTCCTTGTATTAACATAACTCATTTAACTGCTGAAGCATATACCTCTTCCATCCCTGTTGGGCTGTGCTTTCTGTTGAACATGATATAAACATGTGCCATAGATGCCTCAATCCAGATATATCTGTAAGGTCTTTTTTCTCCATTCATTTCTATGCCCAGTTGTCTTTTCCCTGTTTTTTAATGTACTTCTTTCCTCTGAGATTTAGAAGAAAATTAAGTTGGATTAGATGACAGAAAAATATATGAAACATCTAATTTTCTATCATACTTGAAAGTTACCACTGTATTTATCATTAATGTTATTAAAATTATTATAATCAACAGCTTATATTCAAAGAACATCCTTAAGAAATGGCCTTGAGACAAGTATTTATCCTACTACTCTTTTATATTTCACATTACCTGTTTGTCTGTTTATCTTCCTTCTCATCTCATATTGTTCATTTTGCTTTATAGCATTCAAGTTGAACTGGTATTCAGAAAACTTGTTAACCTGATATTGTTTTTCTTCATTCAACACTCTGGATTGCAAACATGGATAAATGACCATCTTTATATTGAATAAAGATAGCAAAGATAAGCTTATCCTCTCTGCTCATTGGAATAATCTTTAGTACAATTGTAGTAGCAGACAGTATTACAGGGATTATATATTTAACTCAATGTCTCCACATGATTGTGATCTTATTTGTTAGATGACTACTGGTCTGTATATTTTGAATACTTTCTGATCCATATAACTTGGACGTTATGGGTTCTTGATATGGAAAGCATCTACTGTTGTTCTTGTTCTTGTTCTTAGCATTTCAGTATTTTCTATATTTTTAATAAGGTTCAAACTGAAAGAGTTACTATACAAGTTATTCTATTGCTATTATTACTTTATATGTAGTGTCCTATACTGCACAGGTAGATAAACAATTGCATTGCGTAATTGAATAAACTTGTTAAAAGCTTGTTCTTTTATTATTGTGTTTTAGTTGTTTTGTTTTATTTTTCAATCAATGATATGTCCAGGTGTTTGAGGGTAATAATTCAGTTTGTGATGATGATTTAGTTATAATACAATTAATAGTTGAATTCTCCAGAATATGGTGAGATCTGTATTTGTAGCATAGAGCTTTGTCATTAGTCAATGAATAAAAGGGAGGAACTTCCTGAGGTATAAATTATAATCACCCAGCAATATGTAGTTATGCATTTTGTGGAGGATTTACTTTTATAGTCTGCAGTGGTGGTGTATTGTACAGTTTTTACAATGTCTACACTAACTTCTATGTCTGATATCTTTAATATAATTCTTTTGTAGCATGATTATGACAAAGTTTAATATTCCTTCAAAGAATTATATATGATTCAGTCAATCTTTTATACTTCTTTGTGAACATGTTATTGTTTGAGTTTATGTAGATTGTTTTAAAAAAAAAACTTTTGGATTTTATTGTTGGATCTGACTCAATTTTTTAGGCTGCAACAACAGGAAAGGTACTTTTGGTTATATTAAATAAAGCAGGGTTGTATAACCTATTATCATCCTTGACTACTATATCACTTTTTTGTTAAGGTTATATTGATTTCTCTATAGTTGACAGAATAATGAACCTTTTTTGTTTATATGTACAGATATTTATTAGAATATTTTTCAAATTGTTTATGGTCCATTTTGTGGCTCTAAATGTGTGTTTTAAATTTGATATTGCAAAGGTTGTAGGGGAAAGGCAAAGACTTCTCTGAACTTTCCAAAATTCCCTCCAAACAACTTGAAATAGTATATCAAAACAATTTTGGAAAGGTAGAACCTATAAAAGAATGGAGTGAAACAATTTTGCAGTATATGCCAACTTAGAAGTTAAGCAATAAAGGTTTGTTTCATCAGGATGAGAATAAAACTGTATCAGTGCAGACCAGACTCCAGCAAAACAACAGCAGATCTTGGGGGTAACTGAATCAGTGGCAAAAATGGAAGCTTCTGTGTTTATCAGGCCACAGATCCACAGAAGGATCAGGCCCTTCAACAGAAGGGAATCAGAGAGCTAGTCAGAAAATAATGGGATCCCTTTGATGACACTGGAGAAAAGATTCTGTTACCTTACCCATACTTGGATCTGTTCTCAGTCCAAAATAAGGAGAAAGAGACAATAACACATCATAACTTGCAATCAGAGGTATTCTGGGGACCTTGGCCATTTTCCAGGGCTGAAAAGTGTTTTTGTTCATTCATAAACCAGAACATAAGCCAGGAGAGTAGTAGATCATACTACCATGGAAAGAACCAAAAACTTAAGAGGCTCCAGAATTAGCTCTGAAAACAGGTGTAAAAGGAAAAAAAAAACACCTAAATTTTGGGACAGCGCTTATTCCACCTTAGAAGTTGAGCCCCACTATAATATGGAATTAAAAGGCAAGAAATAGGATAGAAAAATGAGGAAAAAATGAAAAAAAGATCCTGACAATAAAAGTTGCTGTGGTGACAGGGACAATCAAAACTCAAACTCAGAATACAACAAAGTCAAAACAGTTATATTTGAAGCCCCAAAGAAAAATGCAAATTGTTTTTCTCATATGTAAATAATAACAGCTAACATTTATATAATCCCTTAAGTTTTGCAAAGTTCTTCACAAATATATTTTTTTTATTCCCCAAAACTCTGGGAGATAGATTTTGCCTATTTTATAGAAAAGGAACCTGATGCAAATAGAATTTAAGTGACTTGCAAAAGAGTTACAAAGTTAGTAAGTGTCTGATGCCATGTTTAAATTAGGATTCAAATGAAGTTCAAATATAGAAGCTCTCACAATTCCAAAAGTATAATCTCTATGACATTCTTCCAAGTTTTTTTTTTTTCCTTTTGTAGCCATAGCACTTACCACAATATCTTGCATATAGTAGGTATTGAATAAAAATCTACTGAAGTGAATACTTGTTAAATAACTTCATTGTTATTTCATAGATACATGCTAAGACCTTAATAGTTCCTTATACTTTGGAACTCGTTTTAAATTTTAGATAATGCCCATCCAACATGTTTTATACTATTCTTTATTTTTATATCTAGTAAGTATTTAGTACTTTAGTAAGTACTAAAACAACACTCAATCTGTTCATCTATTATCTCATGCTCTCAGCGTGTGACCTATATATCTAAAATAGTCTCTTTCTGCTTATGTTTATGTTTAGTGGTACCCTTTCATTCATTTTTCATAGAGAAATCATTGTTAGTAGTATACTAATTCTTCATTGTATTCATTTCCCTATGAATATATAGAATTTATATTTTTCAGAAGTGAATGAAAACCATTTGTTAACAACTAATATAAGATAGTTATATGGTACCAGATAAAGCACTGGACTATACTCCAGAAAAATTGAGGTCTCATCTGGCTCCAGACAGTTACTAGTTTTATGACTGTCTGCAAGTCACTTAACTTCTATTTGCCTCAGATTATTTGATTATTTTTGTTTTTTGTTTGTTTGTTTGTTTGTTTTATTTTATTTTATAATTATAACTTTTTTTTGACAGTACATATGCATGGGTAATTTTTTTACAACATTATCCCTTGCACTTACTTCTGTTCAGATTTTTTCCCTTCCACCCCCAACCCCCTCCCCCAGATGGCAGGCAGTCTTATACATGTTAAATATATTACAGTATATTCTAGATACAATATATGTGTGTAGAACCGAATTTTTTGCTGCACAGGAAGAATTGGATTCAGAAGGTAAAAATAACAGTTTACACTCATTTCCCAGTGTTCCTTTTCTGGATGTAGCTGATTCTGTCCATCACTGATCAATTGGAATTGGATTAGCTCTTCTCTATGTTGAAGATATCCACTTCCATCAGAATACATCCTCATACAGTATCATTGTTGAAGTGTATAGTGATCTTCTGGATCTGTTCTTTTCACTCAGCATCAATTGATGTAAGTCTCTCCAAGCCTCTCTGTATTCCTCCTGTTGGTCATTTCTTACAGAACAATAATATTCCATAACATTCATATACCATAATTTACCCAACCATTCTCCAACTGATGGACATCCATTCATCTTCCAGCTTCTAGCCACTATGAAAAGGGCTGCCACAAACATTTTGGCACATACAGGTCCCTTTCCATTCTTTATTATTTCTTTGGGATATAAGCCCAGTAGTAGTATGGCTGGGTCAAGGGGTATGCACATTTTGATAACTTTTTGGTCATAATTCCAGATTGCTCTCCAGAATGGTTGGATTCTTTCACAACTCCACCAACAATGCATCAGTGTCCCAGTTTTCCCACAACCCTTCCAACATTCATCGTTATTTGTTCCTGTCATCTTAGCCAATCTGACAGGTGTGTAATGATATCTCAGAGTTGTCTTAATTTGCATTTCTCTGATCAATAGTGATTTGGAACACTCTTTCATATGAGTGGAAATAGTTTTAATTTCATCATCTGAAAATTGTCTGTTCATATCCTTTGACCATTTTTCAATTGGAGAATGGCTTGATTTCTTATAAATTAAAGTCAATTCTCTGTATATTTTGGAGATGAGGCCTTTATAAGAACCTTTAACTGTAAAAATGTTTTCGCAATTTGTTACTTCCCTTCTACTCTTGTTTGCATTAGTTTTGTTTGTGCATAAACTTTTTAATTTGGTGTAATCAAAATGTTCTATTTTGTGATCAATTATGGTCTCTAGTTCTCCCTTGGAGACAAACTCCTTCCTCCTCCACAAGTCTGAGAGGTAAACCATCCCATGTTCCTCCTTATTTATGATTCCATTCTTTATGCCTAAATCTTGGACCCATTTTGATCTAATCTTAGTAGGTGGTGTTAAATGTGGGTCCATGCCTAGTTTCTGCCATACTAATTTCCAGTTTTCCCAGCAGTTTTTGTCAAATAATTAATTCTTATCCCAAAATTTGGGATCTTTGGGTTTGTCAAGCACTAGATTGCTATTTTTATTCACAATCTTGCCCTGTGAACCTAACCTATGCCACTGATCAACTAGTCTATTTCTTAGCCAATACCAAATGGTTTTGGTGACTGTTGCTTTATAATACAGTTTTAGATCAGGTACAGCTAGACCACCTTCACTTAATTTTTTTTTTCATTACTTCCCTTGAAATTCTCGACTTTTTGTTGTTCCATATGAATTCTGTTGTTATTTTTTCTGGGTTATTAAAATAGTTTCTTGGAAGTCTGATTGGTATAGCACTAAATAAATAGATTAGTTTAGGGAGTATTGTCATCTTAATTATATTCACTTGGCCTATCCAAGATCACTGAATGTCTTCCCAATTATTTAAATCTGATTTTATTTTTGTGGCAAGTGTTTTGTAATTTTTCTCATATAATTCCTGACTTTTCTTTGGTAGATGGATTCCCAAATACTTTATACTCTCAACATTTGTTTGGAATGGAATTTCTCTTTCTATCTCTTGCTGTTGGATTGTGTTGGTAATGTATAAAAATGCTGAGGATTTATGTGGATTTATTTTGTATCCTGCAACTTTGCTAAAATTCTGAATTATTTCTAATAGCTTTTTAGCAGAGTCTTTTGGGTTCTCTAAGTATACCATCATGTCATCTGTGAAAAGTGATAATTTGATTTCCTCATTTCCTACTCTAATTCCTTGAATCTCTTTCTCGGCTCTTATTGCCAAGGCTAGAGTTTCTAGTACTATATTGAATAGTAATGGTGATAGTGGGCAACCTTGTTTCACTCCTGAAGATTATTTAATTATAAAATTGGGGAAAATAAGAACATCAAATTCCCAGTGATTGTGAGGATCTCTTTCTGCTTATGTTTATGCTTAGTGGTACCCTTTCATTCATTTCTCATAGAGAAATCATTGTTAGTAGTATACTTATTCTTCATTTTATTCATTTCCCTATGAATATATACAATTTATATTTTTCAGAAGTGAATGAAAACCATTTGTTAACTACTAATATATGATAGTTATATGGTACTGGATAAAGCACTGGACTATATTCCAGAAAAATTGAGGTCTCATCTGGCTCCAGACAGTTACTAGTTTTATGACTGTCTGCAAGTTACTTAACTTCTATTTGCCTCAGATTATTTAATTATAAAAATGGGGATAATAAGAACATCAAATTCCCAGTGATTGTGAGGATCAAATAAAATAATTGTAGATCTGATTTCTGATGACAGTGGAGGAGGGATAAAACATTTCCCCTAATCACAAATTATGATAACACTATAAATATCCTAAGGCCAGAATTATCTCTGAAAATAACTGGGAAAGAAAGTCTGAAGCTAGGGACTGTTGTCCAACAATCCAGTTGCTTGGGAATAGAACTCAAATTTAAGAGAACATTCTAAGTCAAGAAATAGACTGAAAAGATGAGGGGAGAGAGATACAGCGACACAGATACAGACAGAGAGACAGAAACAGAGAGAGAAAAAGAGAGACAGAGAAATTCAGAGAGAGATAGAGAAAGAGAATGACAGAAAGAGACAGAAACAGACAGATATAGAGAGACAGAAAGAGAGAGAGAGATACACATATTAAAAAGCTACTATGGTAACAGAAACTCAGAAAAAGACAACAATGTCAAAATATCTCCAAGCAAAACCAAGAAGAAAACTGTGAGTTAAACACTAGGAAAAAATAATTCAAAAAGAACTAAAATTATGTTAATAGTAATGTCTAGGCTAGCTCTCTGGAGGGCCTCATGATCAGTCAGAGTCTTTGGTCTTTAGGAGAAGTAAAGGAAGCAGGCAATCTGTCATGTGGCTGGTCAAAGATGAATTCTGGGCAATTTGTGACCAAAGGAGAACTAGAGATCATTATTGATCACAAAATAGAAAATTTTGATTACATAAAATTAAAAAGCTTTTGTACAAACAAAATTAATGCAAGCAAGATTAGAAGGGAAGTAACAAAGTGGGAAAACATTTTTACAGTTGAAGGTTCTGATAAAGTCCTCATCTCCAAAATATATAGAGAACTGACTTTATAAGAAATCAAGCCATTCTCCAATTGATACATGATCAAAGGATATGAATAGACAATTTTCAGATGATGAAATTGAAACTATTTCTACGCATATAAAAGAGTGTTCCAAATCACTACTGAGCAAGGAAATGCAAATGAAGACAACTCTAAGATACCACTACATACCTGTCAGATTGGCTAAGATGACAGGAAAAAATAATGATGTATGTTGGAGGGGATGTGGGAAAACTGGGACACTGATGCATTGTTGGTGGAGTTGTGAAAGAATCCACCATTCTGGAGAGCAATCTGGAATTATGCCCAAAAAGTTATCAAACTGTGCATACCCTTTAATCCAACAGTAATACTACTGGGATTATATCCCAAAGAAATACTAAAGAAAGGAAAAGGACATGTATGTGCCAAAATGTTTGTAGCAGACCTTTTTGTAGTGGCTAGAAATTGGAAAATGAATGGATGCCCATCAATTGGGGAATGGATGGGTAAATTATGGTATATGAATTTTATGGAATATTATTATTCTGTAAGAAATCACCAGCAGGATGAATACAGAAAGGCTTGTAAAGACTTACATGAACTGATGCTGAGTGAAATGAGCAGAACCAGGAGATTATTATACACTTCAACAACAATACTGTATGAGGATGTATTCTGATTGAAATGGATATCTTCAACAAAGAGAAGATCTAATCCAGTTCCAATTGATCAATGATGGACAGAATCAGCTACATCCAGAGAAGGAACACTGGGAAATGAGTGTAAACTGTTTGCATTTTTTGTTTTTCTTCCCAGGTTATTTTTACCTTCTGAATCCAATTATTCATGTGCAACAAAAAAATTAGGTTCTGCACACATATACATATATTGTATTTAGGATATACTATAGCATATTTACCATGTATGGGAATGCCTGCCATCTAGGGGAGGGAGTGGAGGGAAGGAGGGGAAAATTCAGAACAGAAGGGAGTGCAAGGGATAAAGTTGTAAAAAATTACCCATGAATATGTACTGTCAAAAATATTATAATTATAAAATTAATAAAAAACAAACAAAAAAAAATATTTGTTTTCTTTCACAACTCAAATTTTCATGGAGATGTGTTGCATGACTTCATATGTGTTTTGTTGATTATGGGTGGGGATAAGTAAGAGAACAAATTTTAAAAATTGTTTTGAATGTAAATGGGAAAATATTAAATAATTAACTATAAATTAAAACAAAAACAAAAGATAAGTCCTGGGCTCTGGACTCTGGAGCCTAAAGTCTTCCCTGAGGGGAGTGCTGCAGTCCAGAAACTCTGACTCTCCCTCAGTCATCCAATTTTTCCCTACCATTATCTCAACACAGCAAGTTCAGCAAGTGACTTTAATGATAATTAAATGATAAAATGATAATTAAAATGATCAGTAGCATCTAGTTAAAACCATCAGTATGGAAGATATTAGGGCTGATGTTGGGGAACAGTTGAATCAATTGTGGTATGTGATTTTGTTAGAATATTATTGTTCTGTAAGAAATGATGCGCAGGATGCTCTGAGAAAAACCCAGTAAGCCCTCCATGAGCTCTTACAAAGTGAAATGTACTGTGTACAAATGGGGTATGATTTTGGTATTTTCAGCAATACAATGATTCAAAAATCTTCTGAAGAACTTATAATGAAAAATACTACACATACTCAGAGAAAAAAACTGATTGTGTATAAATAAAATTTGAAGCATATTTTTCCTTTTAATCTTTATTTGTCTTGAAGTTTTTTTGTGGGGGGGAGTAAGGTAGAGATCTATGTTTTTTGTTTTGTTTTTCAAAATGACTTTTATGGAAATGTTTTGCATAACTTCACATATGTCTTCCCAATGGAAGGAGGAGTGGAAGGACAGGAAAGGAGAAAATCTAGAACTCAAAGATGTATAAAAACAAATTTTAAAAGATCATTTTATATGTGATGGGGAAAATATTTTTTGAAATTTTATTAAAGCTTGTTATGTTTCAAAACATATGCATGCACAGGTCTTCAACAACAGTCCTTGCAAAAACGTGTGTCCAATTTCATCTCCCTTCCCCTCACTCTCCCCTAAATGGCAAGTAGTCCAATATATGTTAAATCCAATATATGCATACACATTTACACAATTATCATGCTGTGCAAGAAAAATTAATTCAAACCAGTAAAAAAAGAAGGAAAATAAAATAAGCAAATCACAACAAAAAGAGTGAAAACCCTTTATTGTGAACCACATTCAGTTCCCACAGTATTCTCTCTGGATGTAGATGGCTCTTTTGTTCACAAGACCATTGGAATTGGTCTGAATTATCTCATTATTGAAGAGAGCCATGTCCATCTGAATTGATCATAGTATAATCTTCTTGTTGCTGTATGTAATGATCTCCTGGTTCTGCTCATTTCACTCAGCATTAGTTCATGTAAGTCTCTCCAGGCCTCTCTGAAATCATCCTGATGATCGTTTCTTATAAAACAATAGTATTCCATAACATTCCTATACCATAACTTATTCAGTCCTTCTCCAAACAATGGGCATCCATTCAATTTCCAATTTCTTACCATTACAAAAAGGGCTGCCACAAATATTTTTGCACATATGGTTCCCTTTACTTCTTTAAAATTTCTTTGGGATATAAGCCCACTAGTAACACTGCTGGATCAAATGGTATGCACAGTTTGATAACTTTTGAGCATAGTTCCAAAATATTCTCCAGAATGGCTGGATCCATTCACAGTTCTGTCAACGATGTATCAGTGTCCCAGTTTTCCCACATCCCCTCCAACATTAATCTTTGTCTTTTTCTGTCATCTTAGTCAATCTGAGGGACGTGTAGTGGAATCTCAGATTTGTCTTAATTTTCATTTCTCTGATCAATAGTGATTTAGAGCACCTTCTCATATGATTAGAAATTGTTTGACTTTCTTCATCTAAAAATTATCTGTTCATATCCTTTGACCATTTATCAATTGGAGAACGGCTTGGTTTCTTATAAATTTGAGTCAATTCTCTATTTTAGAAATGAGGCCTTTATCAGAACCCTTCCTTAAATATAAAAATGATTTACCAATTTATTGTTTCCCTTTTGATCTTGTCTGCATTAGTTTTGTTTATAGAAAAAACTTTTAAACTTAATATAATCAAAATTATCTATCTGTAGTTCAATTATGAGTTCCAGTTCTTATTTGGACACAAATTCCTTCCTTCTCCACAGATTTGAGAGATAAATTATCCTATGTTCATCCAATGTGCTTATAATATTACTCTTTATCTCTTAATCATGAACCCATTTAGATATTATATTGGTATGCGGTGTTTGGTGTGAGTTAAGCCCTAATTCCTTCGGCACTAGTTTCAAATTTTCCCAGTGGTTTTTGTCAACTAGTGACTTCTTATCCCAAAAGCTCGGGTCTTTGGATTTGCCAAATACTACATTGCTATAGTTATTACCTATTTTGTCCTGTAATCCTAACCTATTCCATTGATCAACTATTTCTTAGCCAGCACCAAATGTTTTTGATGACCACTGTTTAAAATATAATTTTAGATCTGGCACAGCTAGGCTGCCTTCATTAGCATTTTTTTCATTAATTCCCTTAAAATTCTTGATCTTTTATTCTTCCAGGTGAACTTTGTTACTATTTTGTTTAGATATGTAACATAATTTCTTGGGAGTTTGACTGATATAGCACGAAATACATAGATTAATTTAGGTAGTATTGTCATTCTTATTATATTTGCTCTGCCTACTCATGAGCACTTGATATTTTTCAAATTGATTAGATCTGACTTTATTTGTATGGAAAGTGTTTTGTAATTGTATTCATATATTTCTTGACTTTCCCTTGGTGGATAGATTCCTAAAAATTTTATACTATTGACAGTTGTTTTAAATGGAATTATTTTTTTTTGCATCACTTGCTACTGGACTTTGTTGGTAATACATAACAATATTAATGATTCATGTGGATTTATTTTGTATCCTGAAACTATGCTAAAGTTGTGAATTGTTTCTAGTAGTCTTTTAGTTGATTCTCTAGGGTTTTCTAAGTATACCATCATATCATCTGCAAAGAGTGATAATTTGGTTTCCTTGTTACCTATTCTAATTTGTTTAATCAATTTTTCTTATCTTATTGCCTAAGCTAACATTTCTAATGCAATGTTGAATAGTAGTGATTATAGTGGGCAGCCTTTTTTCAACCCTGATCTTATTGGGAACAGTTCTAGTTTGTTCCCATTACATATGATATTTGCTGATAGTTTTGAATAGATACTACTGATCATTTTAAGGAAAAGTCCATTTATTCCTATATTCTATAGTGTTTTTAAGAGGAATGGGTGTTGGATTTTATCAAATGCTTTTCCTGGATCTATTGAGATAATCATATGTTTTTTGTTAATTTGATTATTAATATACTCAATTATGATCACGGTGTTTCTAATATTGAGTCAGCCCTGCATTTCTGGTATAAATCCTAATTAGTCATGGTGTATTATTCTGGGGATGATTTTCTATAATCTCTTTGCTAATATTTTATTTAAAAATTTTGCATCAATATTCATTAAGGAGATTGGTCTATAATTTTCTTTCTTTTCATCCTACCTGGTTTAACTATAAGTACGATGTTAGTGTCATTAAAATAATCTGGCAGGAGGCCTTCATTCCCCATTTTTTCAAATAATTTATATAGTATTGGACTTAATTGTTCTTTAAATGTTTGGTAGAATTCACATATAAATCCATCAGGTCCTTGTACTTTTTCTTAGGGAGTTGATTAATAGCTTGTTCTATTTCTTTTTCTAAAATGAGCCTATTTAAGTAATTTATTTCCTCTTCTATTAATATGGACAATCTATATTTTTGTAGATATTCCTCCATTTCACTTAGGTTGTCAAAATTATGGGCATAAAGTTGGGCAAAGTAACTCCTAATTATTGCACTAATTGCCTCTCTTTGGTGGAAAGTTCTCCCTTTTCATTCTTGCAACTAAGAATTTGATTTTCCTCTTTCCTTTTTCTTCTCAAATTAACTGAATGTTTATCTATTTAGTTTTTTTTTCACAAAACCAATTATTAATTTTATTTATTAATTCAATTGTTTTTTTTTTCACTTTCACTTTTATTAATCGCTCCTTTTATTTCTGAATTTCAAGTTTATTATTTGATTGGGATTTTTTAATTTGCTCCTTTTCTAGCTTTTTTAGTTGCAAGCCCAATTCTTTGATCTTCTCTTTCTCTATTTTATACAAATGTAGAATTGTAGAATATGGGCTAGCTCCCAGGAGGGCTTAAGGATCAGCCAGAGTCAGGGTAAATTAAAGTCCTTGGTCTTTAGGGGGAGAAGTGAAGGAGGCAAGCAAGCTGCTTATGTGGCTTGCCAAAGAAGTATCCTGGATTCTGGAGTCCAGAGTCACCAGGCTCTCTCCTCCTCATTCTGCCACCAAGTCACTTTCCCTTTTCTCACTCTGCCATCCACTCCTTGCCTATGATTATCTTACTACCAAACATTCAGCAAGCACCAAAGATGAGGAGAGACATGATCCAAATATATACTAATAAAGCCAGTGTTTCATACCAAATAAATAATTATCCTTAATTGCTCTGCATTCTCATATACAAGTACCCCTATTCAGAGTTTCAGTTCTTTACATCTCCCACTTTCTTTTGTTTTAAAACACAGGCGGTCTTGCCCTCCCTGACTCTCAGAGAGTTGAGAATCCCAAAAAAGCAGGTGATCATGCCCCCCTGACTTTGCAGGAAGGGAGGTGAAAACTGTTAAGGGTCACAGCCCCAACTCCCGAGTGGAGCAGGCCTTAAGTGACCAACATGTACATGAATTGTACATATAAATAGTGATATAGCAAACAATAACAATCAAATATAATGCCTCCTTCATATAAGTAAGCATCTAGAGATATAAAATTTATTCTTATAATCATTTTGGATGCATCTCACAAATTTTGGTATGTTGTCTTATTATTGTCATTCTCTTGGATGAAATTCTTGATGCGTCTTGATTTGATGTTTTACTCATTCATTCTTTAAGATGAGTTTATTTAGTTTCCAATTACTTTTTGGTCTATTTTCCCCTGGTCTTTCATTAAATGTAATTTTTATTGCATCATTTTCTGAAAAAAAAATGTATTTACTATTTCTACCTTTTTTGCATTTGATTTTCAATTGTTTATATATGGTCAATTTTTTGCATGGGTTCCATGAATTTTGGAGAGGAAAGTGTACTCTTTTCTTTCTCCATTCAATTTTCTCCAAAGATCTATCATATCTAATTTTTCTAGTATTGTATTTAACTTTAACTTCTTTCTTATTTATTGTGTAATCTGATTTATCTAGTTCTAAGAGAGAAAGGTTGAGATCCCCCATTAGGACAATTTTGCTGTCTAGTTCTTCTTGCAGTTCTCTTAACTTCTTTAGGAATTTAGATGCCATACCACTTCATGAATATATACCAATATTGATATTGCTTCATTTCAATGGTACCCTTTAGCAAGATATAATTTCCTTTTTCATCTCTTTTAATTAGATCAATTTTTGCTTTTGCTTGCTATGAAATCATAATGGCTACCCCTGTGTGTGTGTGTGTGTGTGTGTGTGTGTGTGTGTGTGTGTGTTTACTTCACCTGAAGTATAATAGATTCTGATTCAGAATTTTACCTTTATTCTTATGTATCACTCTGCTTTAAATGTGTTTCTTGTAAACAACATATTGTAGAATTTTGCTTTTTAATACAGTCTTCTGTTCACTTACGCTTTATGGGAAAGTTTATCCCATTCACATTTTAATTATAAATGTTGTATTACTAATTCTGTATTTCTTGCCATCCTATTAACCCCAAATTATACTTTTCTCTTTCCTTTTCCACTTTTTCTCCTCCTCAATATTTTACTTATGAGCACTACTTTGCCTCAAGCAATCTTCCCCTTTTAAAGACCTCCCCTCTTTTCTTATACCTTTCCCCTACTATTTCTGTTTTCTCTTTTATTAGCCTTCCCCTTTCCTTTTCCCCTTTTCCCTCCCACTTTTGCATAAAGTGAGAGAAGTTTCTCAGTGGAACCAAATATATCTAATATTTGCTCTTTTGAGCAAAATTTGATAAGAGTAAGATTACACAATGCTCATATTCCTCCCTTTTTTCCCTCAATCATAACAGGGTTTTTTTTTTTTTTTTGCCTGTTCCTGAGATGTAATTTCCATAATTTTACCTCCATTTCCCCCCTTTTCCAGGATAATCCACTTTCTACCTCTAGTTTCTTTTTTATATTATAGCAGTAAAAGCAAATTATACATGCACTGTCTGTGTATACCCATAACAGAGATACTGTTGTCAAGAGTTCTTTTCTTTTTATCTTTGTATGCTTTGTATGCTTCTGTTTAGTTCTATCTTTGGAGAGCAAATTTTCTTTTCAGTCTTTTTATCAAAAATAAATGGAATTTGGGGGCGGAGCCAAGATGGCGGAGAAGATACATGCGATTCTTTAAGCTCCTTTCTTCCCTCACAACCAACTAGATAAAATCAGCCTCAGAAATAGCGCTGGACTGATAGAATACACAAGGACTGGAAGCACGACTTACCAGCTGAAGAGAATCTGGAGTTTCAACAGGAAATGTCAGTTCCCAGGGGAGGAAGAAGAAAGGCCAGCACAGACGGCTGGGTGCTGGCACGCTGCGTCGATTGCGCTGGGGAGGGCTCTGGGATCAGAAAAGCCACTGAGACAGAGGAATCTGGCACAGGCTGTTAGCTCTTCTCTGCTTATAATACAGCAGTTCAGAAGAGAAATCAAGCCACTTTAAAATTTTAAAGCCAGATTAGATCTTCCCAGATCCTGGGGGTGACTCAGCAGATCTCGGCACTGTGGATGTGGCCAACATAGGCAATCCAGGCTTTCACCTGGGAGTACTTAAGAGATTGAAAAGTGGGCGGGGCGGTAACTCATAGTGCCTGGCTCGGCTGGAGGCTGTGGAACTCAGCCCCGGGAAGTCCCCTTTGAACTAGGGACCACGGTTTCTGGCAGACACTTCCAGTTTGAGTGCAAGGGCTTTTCACGTCACCTGCTGCTGACATTCAGGCCCCACCGGGACGCATAGGCTGTGCTTTGTGTCACCTTTACTGTTCAGTCTCAAACCTCAGGGAAGGTGCTAGAAAACAGAGCCCTCAAAGCACATCAGTGCTGATCACCTGTGAGGCACTTCCAGGGAGGGGGTGGGGAATTCTCTCCCAGAGCTCTCTCTTAGCTTAGGTGCGGGGGCCGCTGCATCCATCCCATCTGGGAGGAAGCTGGTAAAGAAATAAATAATTTCCTAACCCAGGGACAGACCCCAAAAGATTTTTTAAGTATGATTAAAAAGCCAAGAAAAACTATAGATACCTTCTACACAGAGAAAGAGCGGATATCCAATCCCAAGGAAGTTAACAGCAGAGAATCAGGAGATAACAACCTAAAGGGGAATGATTCCTGCCCCCCATTACATAACTCTCTCCTTGAAGAGACTATTAAAAAGTTAAGAGAGTTTGAAGGAAAATGGGGAAAGGAAAGAGAAGCTATGACAGAGAATAACAACGTTCTGAAATTGGAGTTGGAAAAAATAAAGAATTCACAGGAGATGCAGGGAAACAAAATTAGTGAATTAGAAAAGGTAAAAAAATCACAGGAAAGTAGGATTTCTGAATTGGAGAAGATAAAAAAGTCTCAAGAAAATAGGATTTCTGAATTGGAGAAGATAAAAAAGTCTCAAGAAAATAGGATTTCTGAATTGGAAAAAGAAAATAATTCTCAAAAAAAAATTAGGGAAATGGAAAAAAATTCAATAGAGCAAAATAACTCATTTGAAAACGAAATGGGACATTTACAAAAAGAACTTAAACTGTGAATGAAGAAAATAACTCCTTAAAATTAAGGATGGAACAAATAGAAATGAATGATTCATTGAGAACCCAAGAATCAGTCAAACACAACAAAAAAAAAATGAGAAGCTGGAGAATAATGTCAAATACTTACTGGGAAAATCTATAGACCTGGAAAATAGATCTAGGAGAGATAATCTGCGGATCATTGGACTTCCCGAAAACTATGACCAAAAAAAGAGCCTAGATTCTATTTTACAAGAAATTATCAAAGAGAACTGTCCAGAGATAATAGAAACAGAGGGGAAAGTAGATGTTGAAAGAATTCATCGAACTCCTTGTGAAATAGACCCTAAAAAAAGAACACCACGGAATATTGTGGCTAAGCTGCAGAATTACCACACAAAGGAGAAAATCTTGTAAGTAGCTAGAAAAAAAACAATTTAAATACCAAGGTGCCACAATAAGGGTCACACAAGATCTGGCTGCCTCCACATTAAAAGATAGAAGGGACTGGAACCTGATATTCCGAAAGGCAAAAGTTCAAGAATTGCAACCAAGAATAAACTACCCAGCTAAATTTAGCATCTTTTTCCATGGAAGAAGATGGTCATTCAATGAAATAGAGGAATTCCATATGTTTCTAAGAAAAAAAACCAGACTTAAACAAAAAATTTGATCTACATCCACAAGACTGAAGAGAAACAGAAAAAGGTACACAGAACTCTTGAGAACTTTATCTCTGTTGTGGGTATATAGAAAGTACGCATGGATAATTTGATTTTACTCTTATAAGAGAAAAAAAAGGAGGGGGGTGTAGTAAAGGGAAGGGGGTATTATCAGAAAAACAGGGGGGAGTGATAAAAAGAGGAAAACTACATCCCAGGAAGAGGCATAGAAAATACACCATATCTGAGGGAATTTAGAGAGGGGGAGAATCATTGTGTAAATCTTACTCTCATCAGAAGAGGCTCAAAGAGTAAATAATTGTCATATTTGTTTTTCAGAGAATTCTCTCTCACCTCATTAAAAAGGGGGAGAGGAAAAGGGAAAAGGAAAAGAAGAATAAGGGAAGGGACATGGAGGGAAGGGGGAGGGATACTAAAAAAAAAAAGAGGGAGGGGATACGCGTCACAAGGGGGGTCTATAAATTAAATATTGGGGAAGGGGTTCAGGGGGGTCAAGGGAAAAAGCATAATCTGGGGATAATATGATGGCAGGAAATACAGAATTAGTAATTTTAACTGTAAATGTGAATGGAATGAACGCTCCCATCAAACAGAGACGGATAGCAGACTGGATCAAAAATCAGAACCCTACAATATGTTGTTTACAGGAAACACACTTAAAGCAGGGAGATACATATAGAGTAAAGGTAAAAGGTTTGAGCAGAATCTATTATGCTTCAGGTAAAGTCAAAAAAGCAGGGGTAGCTATCCTTATCTCAGATCAAGCAAAAGCAGAAGTTGATCTAGTTAAAAGAGATAAGGAAGGAAACTATATCCTGCTGAAAGGTAGCATAAATAATGAAGCCATATCGATACTAAACATGTACGCACCAAGTGGTATAGCATCTAACTTTCTAAAGGAAGAATTAAAAGAGTTGCAAGAAGACATAGACAGTAAAACTATAATAGTGGGAGATCTCAACCTTGCACTCTCAGATTTAGACAAATCAAACCACAAAAAAAAAAATAAGAAAGAAATTAAAAAAGTAAATAGAACATTAGAAAAACTAGGTATAATAGACCTTTGGAGAAAACTGAATGGCAATAGAAAGGAATATACTTTCTTCTCAGCAGTTCATGGATCCTATACAAAAATAGACCATATATTAGGACATAAAGATCTCAAAATTAAATGTAGGAAGGCAGAAATAATAAATGCCTTCTTCTCAGACCACAATGCAATAAAAGCTACATTCAGTAAAAAGTTAGGGGTAAATAGACCAAAAAGTAATTGGAAACTGAATAATCTCATCTTAAAGAATGACTGGGTGAAAGAGCAAATTATAGAAACAATTAATAATTTCACCCAAGATAATGACAATGATGAGACGTCATACTAAAATCTGTGGGATGCAGCTAAAGCAGTAATAAGGGGAAATTTTATATCTTTAGAGGCTTATTTGAAGAAAATAGAGAAAGAGAAGATTAACGAATTGAGCTTGCAACTTAAAAGGCTAGAAAAAGACCAAATTAAAAACCCCCAACCAAAAATTAAACTTGTAATACAAAAATTAAAAGGAGAAATCAATAATATTGAAAGTAAAAATATTATTTAATTAATAAATAAATCCAAGAGTTGGTTTTATGAAAAAGCCAATAAAATAGATAAACCTTTGGTAAATCTGATCAGAAAAAAGAAAGAGGAAAATCAAATTGTTAGTCTTACAAATGAAAAGGGGGATCTTTCCACCAAAGAAGAGGAAATTAGAGAAATAATAAGGAGTTACTTTGCCCAACTTTATGCTAATAAATTTGATAACTTAAGTGAAATGGATGACTTCCTCCAAAAATATAGGCTCCCTAGATTAACAGAGGAGGAGATAAATTGTTTAAATAGTCCCATTTCAGAAAAAGAAATAGAACAAGTTATTTATCAACTCCCCAGGAAAAAATCCCCAGGACCAGATAGATTTATTTACATGTGAATTCTACCAAACATTTAAAGAACAATTAGCCCCAATGCTATATAAACTATTTGAAAAAATAGGGAATGAAGGAGTCCTACCAAACTCCTTTTATGACACAGACATGGTACTGATACCTAAACTAGGTCGATCGAAAACTAAGAAAAAAAAATTATAGACCAATTTTCTTAATGAATATTGATGCTAAGATCTTAAATAAGATATTAGCAAAAAGACTTCAGAAAATCATCTCCAGGATAATACACTATGATCAAGTAGGATTCATACCAGGAATGCAGGGCTGGTTTAATATTAGGAATATTATTATTATAATTGACCATATCAATAATCAAATTAATAAAAACCATATGATCATCTCAATAGATGTAGAAAAAGCATTTGACGAAATCCAACATCCATTCCTATTACAAAATCTTGAGAGTACAGGAATAAATGGATTATTCCTTAGAACAAACAGGAGCATATATTTAAGACCGTCAGTAAGCATAATATGCAATAGAAATAAACTGCAACCTTTCCCAGTAAGATCAGGAGTGAAACAAGGTTACCCACTATCACCATTACTATTCAATATAGTACTAGAAACGCTAGCCTCTGCAATAAGAGCAATGAAAGAGATTCAAGGAATTAGATTAGGAAATGAGGAAATCAAACTATCACTCTTTGCAGATGACATGATGGTATACTTAGAGAACACCAAAGACTCTGCTAAAAAGCTATTAGAAATAATTCAGAATTTTAGCAGAGTGGCAGGATACAAAATAAATCCGCATAAATCCTCATCATTTTTATATATTACCAACCCAATCTAACAGCAAGAGATAGAAAGAAAAATTCCATTCCAAATAAATGTTGAGAGTACAAAGTATTTGGGAATCCATTTACCAAAGAATAGTCAGGAATTATATGAGAAAAATTAGAAAACACTTGCCAAAAAAATAAAGTCAGATTTAAATAATTGGAAAGACATTCAGTGCTCTTGGATAGGCCGAGCAAATAAAATGAAGATGACAATACTTCCCAAACTAATCTATTTATTTAGTGCTATACCAATCAGACTCCCAAGAAACTATTTTAATGACCTAGAAAAAATAACAACAAAATTCATATGTCAGAATAAAAGGTCGAGAATTGCAAGGGAACTAATGAAAAAAAAGTCAGAGGAAGGTGGTCTAAGTGTACCTGATCTAAAGTTATATTATATAGCAGCAGTCACCAAAACCATTTGGTACTGCCTAAGAAATAGACCGGTAGATCAGTGGAACAGATTAGATACAAAGGACAAAAAATGGTACATCTATAGCAATCTAATCTTTGACAAACCCAAAGATACCAACATTAGGGACAAAAATTCATTATTCGGAAAAAAAAACTGTTGGGAAAACTGGAAATTAGTATGGCAGAAATTAGATATGGATCCATACTTAACACCATATACCAAGATAAGATCAAAATGGTTCCATGATTTAGGCATAAAGAATGAGATGATAAATAGATTAGAGGAATAGAGAATAGTCTACCTCTCAGACCTGTGGAGGAAGAAGGAATTTATGACCAGAGGAGAACTAGAGATAATTATTGATCACAAAATAGAATATTTTGATTACATCAAACTAAAAAGTTTCTGTATAAACAATACTAATGCAAACAAGATTAGAAGGGAAGTAACACATTGGGAAAATATTTTTAAAAGTAAAGGTTCTGACAAAGGTCTCATTTCCAATATATATAGAGAACTGACTCTAATTTATAGGAAACCAAGCCATTCTCCAATTGATAAATGGTAAAGGGATATGAACAGATAATTCTCAGATGATGAAATTGAAACTATTTCCACTCATATGAAAGAGTGTTCCAAATCACTACTGATCAGAGAAATGCAAATTAAGACAACTCTGAGATACCACTACACACCTTTCAGATTGGCTAAGATGACAGGAACAAATAATGATGAATGTTGGAGGGACGTGGAAAACTGGGATACTGATATATCGTTGGTGGAGTTGTGAAAGAATCCAGCCATTCTGGAGAGCAATTTGGAACTATGCCCAAAAAGTTATCAAACTGTGCATACCCTTTGACCCAGCATTGCTGTTATTGGGATTATACCCCAAAGAAATACTAAAGAGCGGAAAGGGACCTGTATGTGCCAAAATGTTTGTGGCAGCTCTTTTTGCTGTAGCTAGAAACTGGAAGTTGAATGGATGTCCATCAATTGGAGAATGGTTGGGTAAATTATGGTATATGAAGGTTATGGAATATTATTGTTCTGTAAGAAATGACCAGCAGGAGGAATACAGAGAGGCTTGGAGAGACTTACATCAACTGATGCTGAGTGAAAAGAACAGAACCAGAAGATCGCTGTACACTTCAATGCTGTATGAAGAGGTATTCTGATGGAAGTGGATATCTTCAACATAAAGAAGATCCAACTCACTTCCAGTTGATCAATGATGGACAGAAATAACTACACCTAGAGAAGGAACACTGGGAAGTGAATGTAAATTGTTAGCACTACCACATGATGGTATACTTAGAGAACCCCAAAGACTCTGTTAAAAAGCTATTAGAAATAATTCAGAATCTTCAGTTTTTCATGGTAATTTATTCTTGGATGCATTCCAAGTTCCTTTGCCCTTTAGAATATTATAATCCAAGCCCTTTGATCTTTTAAATTAGAAGCTGCAAGGTTCTGGGTAATCCTTATTATGGCTCCTAGGTATTTGAATTTTTTTTGGCTGTTTTTAATACTTTTTTACTTGATCTGATAGTTCTGAAATTTAGCCACAATATTCTTTGGAGTTTTAATTTTGGTATCTATTTCAGGAGGTGTTTGGTGAATTCTATCAATGATTACCTTCTGATTCTATGACATCTGGGCAGTTCTCTTTGATGATTTCCCCCCAAATGGTGTCTACGCTCTTTTTTCATCATGGTTGTCCACAAGTCCAATAATCCTCAGATTGTCTCTCCTCGATCTATTATCCAGGTCAGTAATTTCCCAGTTAGGTATTTTCTTTTTCTTTTTTTTTTTTTTTTTTTTACTTTGTTTGACTGATTCTTGATGGCTCATTGAGTTATTAATTTCCATTTGTTCAGTTCTCATTTTTAGTGAATTATTTTTTCCTTTACTTTTTATTTTTAACTTCTTTATGCCTTTGTCCAATTGAATTTTTAAATGAGTTGTTTTATTCTATGAAATTATTTTCAATTTCACAAATTTTCTTTTTTAAGGAGTTGTTTTCTTTTCCCTTTTCACAAATTCTGTTTTTTAAGGAATACTTTTTTTTTTCTGTTTCACAAATTCTCAAATTTAGCCACAATGTTCCTTGGGGTTTTAATTATGGGGTCTCTTTCAGGAGGCTTTCTGTGAATTCTTTCAATGTTCATTTTACCTTCTATTTCTATGATATCGGGGCAGTTCTCTTTAATGATTTCCTGAAAGATAGTTTCTAGGCTCTTTTATCATCATGTATTTTAGGGAGTCCAATAATCCTTAGATTGTCTCTCCTAGATCTATTTTCCAGGTAGGTTGCTTTCCCAATTAGTTATTTTACATTTTTTTTCTATTTTTTTTCACTTTTTGGTTTTGACTGATTATTGTTTGTAATGTTTTCTCTAAATTGAAAGTTTCTCTGTTGAGGTTTTCTTGGAGTCTCTGGAAGCAGCTTTCATTTCAGTTCAGTAATCACCACACAAGTAGCCAGGGGTTAAAGTCCAGATCCTTTATTGTCTCCTTTCCTGGGGCCTGGTTAACTTTCTTGGAGGCTTATCTCTCTCCTAGGTTCCAAGAGCTTGAGCTCCTACCTACTTCTCTGCCATCTAAATCTCTCCGAATCCAAAGATTTGTTCTTCAGCCTCCACAAACATGGATGATGTAATGGATCTATCTCAGCCTCTGAGACCTTCTAGTGTGCTTGTCCTTTCTGGCCCTGAGAGCTTCTAGCTTATAACCTCTAAACTGAGTATACAGCAATTATTATTATCACTATGAAATCATTATTTGTTGTAGAATTAAATCAATGCTAAACTACATTTAACCATCATCTCCTCAATTCCACTTAGTACCTTGTTCCAAGTTCTGGCCCATAACATCTCCTTGTAGTATTAAATCAATCACACTGAACCATGCTAAATTAGATAACTATTGTCTCTTTCAATTTTACTGACTTAGTACCTGGTAAGAATCCTTTATTTCAAGTTCAGAATTCTGTTCCATAACACTTGTTGTCTCATTGAGTCTTTCATTTCCATTTGGTTCAATTATGAATTTTAGGAGTTATTTTCTTCCATTATGTTTTTTGCTTCTTTTTGTACTTGTCCAATGGAATTTTTAAATGAGTTGTCTTGTTCTACAGAATTTTTTCCCATTTCACAAATTCTGTTTTTTAAGAGTAATTTTCTTTTTCCATTTCACAAACTCTGTTTTTCTAAGGAGTTATTTTCTTTTTTTCAGTTTCACAAATTCTGTTTTTCTAGGAATTGCTTTCTTTTTCCATTTTATTAAATTAATCTTTTGATGAGCTATATGATTTTTTTTTCCATTTCACTAAGTCTATTTTGTAGTGAATTTTCTTCAGATAGTTTCTTAGTTTCTGTTGCCTTTTCCAGACCCTCTTGCAAATTTTTCATTTCTTTTCCCCACTTTTCTGCTAGCTCTCTTTGAAGATACTTATTAATTTCTTTTAGGAGAGCCTTGTGTGATAGGGACCATGTTATATCACCTTTTGGGGCTTCATCTGGAGACAATCTGCCTTTAATTTCCTCAGAATTTGAAATCTGTTATCTTTTTCCATAAGAGCTGTCAATTGTTAGAGTCCTCTTTACTTTTTTACTCATTTTTTTAAAGTTAAGGTCTGCCAGGGGCGGAGCCAAGATGGCGGAGAAGAAACACACTACTCAGTGAACGTCCTCACTCCCTCACAACCAATTAGATAAATTAAGTCTCAAAATTAGCTCAGGACTGATAGATACCACAAGGACTGGAAGCACGACTTACCAGCTGAAGAGAATCTGGAGTTTCAACAGGAAAGGTCAGTTCTCAGGGGAGGAATAAGAAAGACCAGCACAGACGGTGGGGTAGGGGCACACTGCGCCCATTGCGCTGGGAAGGGCTCTGGGATCGGAGAAGCCACTGAGGTAAAGGAATCTGGCACAGGCTGTTAGCTCTTCTCTGCTAATTATTTAGCAGTTCAGAAGAGAAAGCCAAAATATTTTAAAACTCAGATTAGATTTCCCCCCCCCCACCCTGGGGGTGACTCGGCAGACTCGGCACCAGGGGGTGTGGCCTCAGCTACCTCCTGAGAATAGTTAAGAGACTGACAAGTGGGTGGATACGGCCCAAGGCAACACACACGGCCTAGCTTAGCTGGAGGGAGTGGAACTCAGCTCCAGGAAGTCCCAGAGAAGCGGAACCTTTGAACTAGGGACCCCGGTTTCTGGCAGACACTTCCAGTTTGAGCGCAGGGGCTTCTTACGTCACCTGCTGCAGACACCCACTCCCCACCCGGACACATAGGCTGAGCTTCTTGCTGTCTTCACTATTCTACGCCCTCAAAGCACAGCAGTGCTAATCACCTCTGAGGCACTTCCAGGGAGGGGGTGGGGAACTCTCTCCCAGAGCTCTCTCTTAGTGCGGGCGCGGGGGCCTCTGCATCCATCCGGTCTGGGAGGAAGCTGGTAAAGAAGTAAATAATTTCCTACCCCAGGGACAGACCCCAAAACATTTTTTAAGTATGAGCAAAAAAGCTAGAAAAACTATAGATTCCTTCTATACAGAGAAAGAGCGGGTACCCAACCCCGAGGAAGTTAACAGCAAAGATTCAGAAGATAACAACCTAAAGGGGAACGATTCCTGCCCCCCATCACATAACTCTCTCCTAGAAGAAGCTCTTAAGAAATTGAGGGAGATCGAAGAAAAATGGGGCAAGGAAAGGGAAGTTATGATAGAGAATAACAACGTCCTGAAATTGGAGTTGGAAAAAATAAAGAATTCACAGGAGATGCAGGGAAACAAAATTAGTGAATTAGAAAAGGTTAAAAAAACACAGGAAAGTAGGATTTCTGAATTGGAAAAGATAAAAAAGTCTCAAGAAAATAGAATTTCTGAATTGGAAAAAGAAAATAATTCTCAAAAAAAAAAATTAGGGAAATGGAAAAAAATTCAATAGAGCAAAATAATTCATTTAAAAACGAAATTGGGCATTTACAAAAAGAACTAAAAACTGTGAAAGAAGAAAATAACTCCTTAAAAGTCAGGATGGAACAAATAGAAATGAATGATTCACAGAGAACCCAAGAATCAGTCAAACAAAACAAAAAAAATGAGAAGCTGGAGAACAACGTCAAATACTTACTGGGAAAATCTATAGACCTGGAAAATAGATCTAGGAGAGATAATCTGCGGATTATTGGACTTCCAGAAAACTATGACCAAAAAAAGAGCCTAGATTCTATTTTACAGGAAATTATCAAAGAGAACTGTCCAGAGATAATAGAAACAGAAGGGAAAGTAGATGTGGAAAGAATTCATCGAACTCCTTCTGAAATAGACCCTAAAAAAAGAACACCACGGAATATTGTGGCTAAGCTGCAGAATTACCACACAAAGGAGAAAATCCTGCAAGCAGCTAGAAAAAAACAATTTAAATACCAAGGTGCCACAGTAAGGGTCACCCAAGATCTGGCTGCCTCCACATTAAAAGATAGAAGGGCCTGGAACCTGATATTCCGTAAGGCAAAAGATCAAGGACTGCAACCAAGAATGAACTACCCAGCTAAGTTTAGCATCTTTTTCCACGGAAGAAGATGGTCATTCAATGAAACAGAGGAATTCTATATGTTTCTAAGAAAAAAACCAGACTTAAACAAAAAATTTGATCTACATCCACAAGACTGAAGAGAAACAGAAAAAGGTACACAGAACCCTTGAGAACTGTAACTCTGTTGTGGGTATATAAAAAATACTCAAGGATAATTTGATTTTACTGATATAAAAGAAAAAAAGGGGGGTGTAGTAAAGGGAAGGAGGTCGGTTCAGAAAAAGGGGAAGGAGTGATAAAAAGAGGGAAACTACATCCCAGGAAGAGACATAGAAAATACACCATATCTGAGGGAACTTAGTGAGGGGGAGAATCATTGTGTGAATCTTACTCTCATCAGAAGAGGCTCAAAGAGTAAATAATTAACATATTTGTTTTTCAGAGAATTTTCTCTCACCTCATTAAAAGGGGGGAGAGGAAAAGGGAAAAGGAAAAGGGGAATAAGTGAAGGGACTTGGAGGGAGGGGGGAGGGATCCTAAAAAAAAAAAAAAAAAAAAAAAAAAGAGGGAGGGTTGCGCGTCACAAGGGGGGTCTGTAAATTAAATATCGGGGAGGGGGATCAGGGGGGTCAAGGGAAAAAAGCATAATCTGGGGATAATACGATGGCAGGAAATACAGAATTAGTAATTTTAACTGTAAATGTAAATGGGATGAACGATCCCATCAAATGGAGACGGATAGTAGATTGGATCAAAAAGCAGAACCCTACAATATGTTGCCTACAGGAAACACACTTAAAGCAGGGAGATACATACAGAGTAAAGGTAAAAGGTTGGAACAGAGCCTATTATGCTTCAGGTAAAGCCAAAAAAGCAGGGGTAGCTATCCTTATCTCAGATCAAGCAAAAGCAGAAGTAGATCTCGTTAAAAAAGATAAGGAAGGAAACTATATCCTGCTGAAAGGTAGCATAAATAATGAAGCCATATCAATACTAAACATATATGCACCAAGTGGTATAGCATCTAACTTTCTAAAGGAAAAGTTAAGAGAACTGCAAGAAGAAATAGACAGTAAAACTATAATAGTGGGAGATCTCAACCTTGCACTCTCAGATTTAGACAAATCAAACCACAAAACAAACAAGAAAGAAATTAAAAAAGTAAATAGAACATTAGAAAAACTAGGTATGATAGACCTTTGGAGAAAACTGAATGGCAATAGGAAGGAATATACTTTCTTCTCAGCAGTTCATGGATCCTATACAAAAATTGACCATATACTAGGACATAAAGATCTCAAAATTAAATGTAGGAAGGCAGAAATAATAAATGCCTTCTTCTCAGATCACAATGCAATAAAAGCTACATTCAGTAAAAAGTTAGGGGTAAATAGACCAAAAAGTAATTGGAAACTGAATAATCTCATCTTAAAGAATGACTGGGTGAAAGAGCAAATTATAGAAACAATTAACAATTTCACCCAAGATAATGATAATGATGAGACATCATATCAAAATCTTTGGGATGCAGCTAAAGCGGTAATAAGGGGAAATTTTATATCTTTAGAGGCTTATTTGAAGAAAATTGAGAAAGAGAAGATTAACGAATTGGGCTTACAACTTAAAAGGCTAGAAAAAGACCAAATTATAAACCCCCAACCAAAAATTAAACTCGAAATACAAAAATTAAAAGGAGAAATCAATAAAATTGAAAGTAAAAAAACTATTGAATTAATAAATAAAACCAAGAGTTGGTTTTATGAAAAAGCCAATAAAATAGATAAACCTTTGGTAAATTTGATCAAAAAAAAGAAAGAGGAAAATCAAATTGATAGTCTTACAAATGAAAAGGGGGATCTTTCCACCAATGAAGAGGAAATTAGAGAAATAATAAGGAGTTACTTTGCCCAACTTTATGCCAATAAATTTGATAACTTAAGTGAAATGGATGACTTCCTCCAAAAATATAGGCTCCCTAGATTAACAGAGGAGGAGATAAATTGCTTAAATAGTCCCATTTCAGAAAAAGAAATAGAACAAGCTATTAATCAACTCCCCAGGAAAAAATCCCCAGGACCAGATAGATTTATTTACATGTGAATTCTACCAAACATTTAAAGAACAATTAGCCCCAATGCTATATAAACTATTTGAAAAAATAGGGAATGAAGGAGTCCTACCAAACTCCTTTTATGACACAGACATGGTACTGATACCTAAACTAGGTCGATCGAAAACTAAGAAAAAAAAATTATAGACCAATTTTCTTAATGAATATTGATGCTAAAATCTTAAATAAGATATTAGCAAAAAGACTTCAGAAAATCATCTCCAAGATAATACACTATGATCAAGTAGGATTTATTCCAGGAATGCAGGGCTGGTTTAATATTAGGAAAACTATTAATATAATTGACCATATTAATAATCAAATTAATAAGAACCATATGATCATCTCAATAGATGCAGAAAAAGCATTTGACAAAATCCAACATCCATTCCTACTAAAAACTCTTGAGAGTATAGGAATAAATGGATTATTCCTTAGAATAATCAGGAGTATATATTTAAGACCGTCAGTAAGCATAATATGCAATAGAAATAAACTGCAACCTTTCCCAGTAAGATCAGGAGTGAAACAAGGTTGCCCACTATCACCATTACTATTCAATATAGTACTAGAAACGCTAGCCTCGGCAATAAGAGCCGAGAAAGAGATTCAAGGAATTAGGGTAGGAAATGAGGAAATTAAACTATCACTTTTTGCAGATGACATGATGGTATACTTAGAGAACCCCAAAGACTCTGCTAAAAAGCTACTAGAAATAATTCAAAATTTCAGCAAAGTGGCAGGATACAAAATAAATCCACATAAATCCTCGGCATTTTTATATATCACTAACAAAATGCAACAGCAAGAGATACAAAGAGAAATTCCATTCCAAACAAATGTTGATAGTATAAAATATTTGGGAATCCATCTACCAAAGAAAAGTCAGGAATTATATGAGAAAAATTACAAAACACTTGCCACAAAAATAAAATCAGATTTAAATAATTGCAAAGACATTCAGTGCTCTTGGATAGGCCGAGCGAATATAATAAAGATGACAATACTCCCCAAACTAATCTATTTATTTAGTGCTATACCAATCAGACTCCCAAGAAACTATTTTAATGACCTAGAAAAAATAACAACAAAATTCATATGGAAGAATAAAAGGTCGAGAATTGCAAGGGAACTAATGAAAAAAAAACTCAGAGGAAGGTGGTCTAAGTGTACCTGATCTAAAGCTATATTATATAGCAGCAGTCACCAAAACCATTTGGTATTGGCTAAGAAATAGACCGGTAGATCAGTGGAACAGATTAGATACAAAGGACAAAAAAGGGTACATCTATAGCAATCTAATCTTTGACAAACCCAAAGATTCCAACATTAGGGATAAAAATTCATTATTCGGAAAATACTGTTGGGAAAACTGGAAATTAGTATGGCAGAAATTAGATATGGATCCACACTTAACACCATATACCAAGATAAGATCAAAATGGGTCCATGATTTAGGCATAAAGAATGAGATGATAAATAGATTAGAGGAACAGAGGATAATCTACCTCTCAGACTTGTGGAGGAGGAAGGAATTTATGACCAGAGGAGAACTAGAGATCATTATTGATCACAAAATAGAAGATTTTGATTACATCAAACTAAAAAGTTTCTGTACAAATAATACTAATGCAAACAAGATTAGAAGGGAAGTAACAAATTGGGAAAATATTTTTAAAAACAAAGGTTCTGACAAAGGTCTCATTTCCAAAATATATAGAGAACTGACCATAATTTATAAGAAACCAAACCATTCTCCAATTGATAAATGGTCAAAGGATATGAACAGACAATTCTCAGAGGAAGAAATTGAAACTATATCCACTCACATGAAAGAGTGTTCCAAATCACTACTGATCAGAGAAATGCAAATTAAGACCACTCTGAGATACCACTACACACCTGTCAGATTGGCTAAGATGACAGGAACAAATAATGACAAATGTTGGAGGGGATGTGGGGAAATTGGGACACTAATACATTGCTGGTGGAGTTGTGAAAGAATCCAGCCATTCTGGAGAGCAATCTGGAATTATGCCCAAAAAGTTATCAAACTGTGCATACCCTTTGACCCAGCAGCGCTACTACTGGGATTATATCCCAAAGAAATACTAAAGAGCGGAAAGAGACATATATGTGCCAAAATGTTTGTGGCAGCTCTTTTTGTTGTAGCTAGAAACTGGAAGATGAATGGATGTCCATCAGTTGGAGAATGGTTGGGTAAATTGTGGTATATGAAAGTTATGGAATATTATTGCTCAGTAAGAAATGACCAGCAGGAGGAATACAGAGAGGGTTGGAGAGACTTAAATCAACTGATGCTGAGTGAAATGAGCAGAACCAGAAGATCACTGTATACTTCAACAACAATACTGTATGAGGATGTATTCTGATGGAAGTGGAAATCTTCAACATAAAGAAGATCCAACTCACTTCCAGTTGATCAATGATGGACAGAGGTAGATACACCCAGAGAAGAAACACTGGGAGGGGAATGTAAATTGTTAGCACTAATATCTGTCTGCCCAGGTTGCATGTACCTTCGGATTCTAATGTTTATTGTGCAACAAGAAAATGATATTCACACACATGTATTGTACTTAGACTATATTGTAACACATGTAAAATGTATGGTATTGCCTGTCGTCGGGGGGAGGGAATAGAGGGAGTGGGGGTAATTTGGAAAAATGAATACAAGGGATAATATTATAAAATATATATATATATATATAATAAAAAAAATTAAAAAAAAATAAAAATTAAAAAAAAAAAAAGTTAAGGTCTGCCTTTGGAGTGGGAGAGGTTTTCTAAGTGGCAGCAGGTGCACTAGGTCAGTACTGATTCACTTCTCATGCTGAGTGGGTGTGGCCAGATCCCGTGAGATTTTGATGTTTTGGGGTTCCATATTGATCTTTTGTGTTTGTGTTAGATGCTTTATAAATTCTCTACTGATCTACGGCCTTTCAACCAGGGCAAAGTGGCCAACACTGCTGTAGATTCCTGTGAATTCCTCCCTGTAGATTCTCTGCCACTGACAATTAGCAATGCTGGGAAACTCAGCAATGCCCTGGGACTCTGTGCTGTATGTGATGGCATTTATAGTCAGCTGTTTGTGTTAGGCTGCCTCCTTCCCATTTCCAATTGAAAAATACTTTTTCTGGCCATCTTCAAAATTATCTTCTGCTGATAATTTGTTGCACTCCTAATATTTGTGGAGTTTACCGGCCCAGAGCTAATTCCCAGGCAGATTTTGTAATTATTGTGAAGGTTGTAGAGAAATTCAGAGAGAAATATATGTTGTTTCTGCCATCTTCCATCCAAGTTATTTCCAAAAATATACATTTCCTCCTGAATCTTGGGTCCATCACTAATTTTTTTGTATCACTTACCTCTATAATTCTTTACAATTATTACATTAAGCAAAATTCTAGTCATTTGGCATGTTTTATTTTAACAATGGTGTTGTGATCACATAACTTATTCTCTAATTGATATGAACATTTGGAAGCTCTAAATATTTTTCAAATATGTGTCAAAGGATATGTACAGTTTAGGGATCTTTGGACATAAGTCCAAATTGCTTTCTCAAATACCTGTACCAAATTCAGTTTATTCCCAGTAAACCAATGGGACTTTTCCTTGAAAAAAATTATTATCTCCTTTCTTGGTCATGTTTTTCCTTCTTGGTAAACTTTATCACTCTAACAAATGTAAGATAGAACCTCAGATGTTTAATTTGCATTTCTTTATTTACTAGTCATTTTTGGTATCTTATAGACCTTTGGAAACTTTCATCTCTTCTCACAAAAGATGCTAGTCCATATCTCTTGACCACTTTCCACTTGGGAAATGATTTTTAATCTTATAAATAAATAAAAACATACCTACATATATGTATGTGATATATATATATATATATATGTATATATATATATATACACACACACACATATATATGTACATATATATATATATGTACATATATAATTTTGGCCCACTCCATAATTATACACATAATTATGGATTTTTGATATATGAATATGATACAGATGTATACTTTGATATATACATACATGTATTTATATATTATACATAAGTATTGCATAAGTATATATATGAAGTATTGTGTGTATAGCTCATATGTACCCATGTTATATATATGCTCATCTACATACATAAATAAAAATATATATTTATGAAGTAAGCCAAAATTATGTGTGTATATATTATGTGTATACATATAATGCATGTGTTTGTATAATTTAATATATTATACCTATATAAATATATAGATGCATATTATATAATATTTCATATATTTCAATCTTTGTTGTATTATATTGTATAAATATTTTAATCAGTAGAAGTAGCTACAAAAATATTCCCTTTTTAATTTCTTGCTTCTAATCTTATCTACATTTGTTTCCCTTGTGCAAAAATGTTTTTAATTTTGTATAATCAAAATCACCCATTTTATTTCTGTCATCCTTTCTATTCTTTTTTTCATTATAAACTTTTCCCAATTGTAGATCTGAAAGATAACTTCTTCTGTGCGCAATAAATTTGTTTATGAAATGAAATTTTATATCTATGTCATGTTTAGAGTTTATTCCTTATTTCTGTCTTCCCACAGGGATGTGTTAAACAAAAATGGGGATTATAACAATAGCACTTTTCTTCATGCTAGAATAAATTCAAAACATCATCAGAGGAATCCCTGTGCATTCAAGCAAGTGAATGGCTAACAAATTTTAAATCATTCAAAAAATTTACTTCATATATTTCTTCATTGGTCCATTGTAATATTTTATTTGACTGATATTTGATATAAATTCTTCCATAAATCTAATCTAAACTTTTCTTCTTTAGTTTAAGGCTATTTCTGTGTGTGTGTGTGTGTGTGTGTGTGTGTGTGTGTGTGTGTGTGTACATGTGTGCATACATGTATATGTGGAAATTTATATAAATATCTGTATGTGTATATGTTGCAGGAGGACGCTACAACTGGCACATACATTCCTAACTTGTTTACTTCTCATGTGTGTGATCTTGGGAAAGTCATCTTGTTATTTTAAGTTCTCTTCTTCTGAAGTAGGGAGTTATATACTCAAAGAAGTTGTTTCCAGCTTAACCTGTCTATGATTCCACTGCACCTGTAAACAATTCATATTGAAAACACTAATAATTCCTAAAAATATGTCAGCCCTAAAAGGATTCTTAAACATTAGTCTTCATTTTGTTGATAAGAAAATACACATCCAGAGAGGATGATTAACTTGAGTATTGTCATTGTATTGGCTAAAGGAAGAAAGGGAGAAACTATCCAGTTTCCTGATTCCTCATATCAGTGTATTTGCCATCAAAGCATACAACTTTTTATATCTCCTCTCCAAAGACCCAAAACAAAGCAATATAAGACAAAAACAAACAAAATACAAACACAAAAACGAAAACAATTCCCTAACCTTACATAAGGGATTTATTTCCAAATTATTAAACACTGTTTTGCCTTTTGACTATTCTCATTTATTGTCTTGTCCTGATTCTTAGTCCTTATATTGTCTCGCATTCTCTGGTCTATTCAAAATCAGAAAGTTCTTTTTATGTCAGTTCTGATCAGCATCCTTCAATGAAAAACACATATTTTATAAAATAAATCAGGTCACATATAATAAGTGGCCAGGGATTGTGGAAGTTGCAGGCATATCAAGGAGTAGATTTCACATTCAGTATTGAGGAAATTGTGAAGCAATTGTAAACCAACAGAAACAATCTGTTAAAAACTGATTCATAACCATTTTGCTACTTCACATGAGAGTGATGGGCCTTTCCAGAATTAACTCTACTCTATAAAATATAGCTCTTTTGAAAGTGTTTGGCAAGTTACAGCAAGTATGCCAGTGAAATGATTAGTTCTGTTTATCAGTAGTCCATACTGTTATGTGTCCATATATATATGTGTGTGTGTGTGTACATATATATATATATATATATATATATATATATATATATATATATATATATATCATATTCATATGTGTGTATATAAGAATGAAATTCATATCATTGAAATAACATTGCTAAGACCATATAGTGAGTGTCTTAAGTAATATTCATATATTCTTATTCTCAATTCAATGCTTTTTTTCTACCACAACATATTAACTTTTTACTGCTTAAGATAATTATAAAAACTTCTTTACTTGACCTGATCAGTAGTAGACCTGCTTCATATTTCATACTTCAAAAGACACCACCATGGCTCATTGTCCCTTTTTTGGTAGATACTATAAATTAGGACGTTTCCTTCTAAATTCCCTGTTAAGTGAGGTGCTATAAACCTCAGCTGGATGGAAACAAAGAGGAAAAAATCCAATATGCTTTTATACACAAAAGAAAGCTCTAGCTATCAATGTTGCAGTCTGCTTACTCTTACTCAAGAAATTTAGTTTGAGGAAATCTAATTATTATTTTGAGGTTCATCTCTCCATGGATTATCTTCTCCACCTGTGTCTAAACTCTGTTGCTGTTATTCAGTTGTATCCATCATATTCACCTCATCATTAGTCTATTTTGTGGTTTTCTTGACAAAGAAACTAGACTGGCTTGCCATTTCTTTCTTCAGCTCATTTAACATATGAGGAAACTGAGGCAAATGGGGTTATGAGACTACACCAAAGTCACAGAGCTAGAATCTGGCACCAGATTTGTATACAGGTCCTTCTGACTCCAGAATCAGTGCAGTCCATTGTCTACCAGATTCCTTGTCTAAACCCTGATTGTTGTTTTTGTAGAGTTGTTCTAGTTTTGTCCAAGTTTTCATGAGTTCATTTTGTGTTTTATTTTTAAAAAGATAGTAGAGTTGTTTACCATTTCCTTCCCCAGTCCATTTTACAGATGAGAAACTGAGACAAATGGAGATAAGTATAAAACCAGGGTTACATGGCTAGTTAGTGCCTGAAGTCAGTTTTAAACTTATGAAGATGAATCTTTTTGGTTTCAAACCCAGTTCTCTGTCTACTCACTATACCATGTAGTTGTTTTCTCTGGCATACCTCTCATTTTTTTTTCATTTTTCTTCTACTTCTCTTATTTGTCTTTTAAAATCTTTTATGAGCACTTCCAAAAAGGCTCTTTGGGTTTGCGACCAATTCATATCATTCTTTCAGATTTCTTCTTTGGGCATTTTGACTTCATCTGAATTGGTACTTTTGTCTTTCCTATCACTACAGTAGCTTTCTGTGTCAAAGTTATTTATTGTTTCTTGCTCATTTTCTTTCCTTTATCTTTTTGTGTTTCCTCTTTTATGACTTTTATGGTTGAACTTTACTCCTGGGGCAAGGTGAGCATTATACCAAACTCTGAGCCTTGACTTTAAGCACAGGGGCTCCTTGTACTTGGTGTCTTGCTCACTGCAGGGAATAGTCCTACTCACTCTTTCCAGGAAACAACCTGGTTCCCCAGAATTTGTCTTCTAGCTGGAACTGGGGGCTGCCCCACTGATCTACTCAGCCACTGAACCAGGACTTAGAATCTCAGTTGCTAATCTGTTCTAATGAAGCTGGTTTTCTCAGATACCACTTGAGTGGAGCTGAAATACAACTTTTCACCCAGTGAGAATGACCTTTCTTAAAGTCTTTCAAATTTATCTCATCAAGCTTGAGAATGGTTTAATTCTATATATAAGACTTTGTTCAGAAGCTTGGTTTCATTAGTTTTCCAGGGAAACTAGGAGAGATCAAACAGCTTCCTGGTTTTGTGTGGTTTTTTCCACCATCTTGGTTTTGCCCTCGGAATTTTCAGGTAGCTGAATTTTCTTTTCCCTTGATAAATTTAGGTTGCTCTGTTTTTCTAAAATCTAATTAATTAGATCTTATTCTAAATAAAAACCAATCAAACTGAACAAAAATCCTTACGTTTGTGTAGTACTTAATAATTTATAAAATTCTTTCTTCCACACTTCCTTTTGTGGTAGGTAGTACAGTTTCTCATACTCATTTTACAAAGCAGGAAATAGATCTAGAGATATGAAATGGCTAAACATAAGGCATACAGCTAGGAAGTATCTCAAACTAAGACAAGAAGTGAGGTCTTTTAATTTATAATATTTCATCCTATATCTTCTCTTCCCTTATTCCCTTTGTAGGATGCCTTTCTTTTTGATGATGAACAATATACTTCAGATTATCTGGGACTCTCACTTTTACAAGTGAGTTGAATGACCTCCCTCCCATCACAATTGTTCATTCAGTACTGTTTGAACTTTTTAAAACTAACAAGTTATATAAGCCTGTCCTAACCTGTGGTTAAAATATTGTCTTGGATGCCACCACAGAATGGGAAAGGATATTTAAGTTTTTAGTATTAATGTACCTTATTCCCTTCTGGGAGGATTAAAATTACCATCAGTCTTTTATGTCATATGATTTAAAATTATTTATTAGATTTATAAAGAAACTTTTAGGTTTATAATACAAACTCATTATATAGTAGAAATATGGAGACCTAGAGAAAGGAAGTGACTTTTCCAAAGTGACTCAACTATTTGTTGATCAATTCAGGATGCAAAGCTTGAACTTCTAAATTCAGTGTTTTGTCACTGTCACATTGGAGATTCAGAATCTGTAATGACAACTTCAGTAGGAAAATGACACTTTGGAGACCTCTAAAACTAAAAAGCATACTAAGATGAATGACAAGAAAGCAACCCAAAATGCAATCACAAACTAATATGGCAGACCAAGGCGACAGTAAGTGTCTGGAGCTATAAGCCCAGAGGATGGATGTCATGAACAATCAAAGAGAAAGCAATTCACAGTATGATGCTGATCAGGCAGCACCTAGAATACTGTAAATAGTTCTGGGCATCTCTACATGAAAAGCTGTCAAGAAATTGGAAGAGATTCAAAGAACATCAGGGAGCATGATTAAAGGGCTGGAAGGATTGATTTATGAGAAAAGATTAAAAGAACTAAGTATTGGATGCATAGATGGAAAATAACTGAGGAGGGATAAGATAGCATAAATATTTGAAAGCCATTAAGTACTGAAGAAAGAGAAATTCTTTTAAGGTTGCCCCAAAGAGATATGAATAGAAATTAGAGGATGGAAAAAAGAAATGAAAAAAATGTTTTAAATATAAGCAAAATGTTCTAACAAAAAGCCTGATTAGGCTTTGATGGTGTCTACCAGGGGGATTGGTAGAAATCATGTTCAAGTCAATGACTGTGACTTATGCTCAACATAGAATTGCAGAAGCCTAATTCTTCAGTATCTGTCCAGATTAGATATATGGATCAGGAAAATTGAGATTTTCCACAAATAGGCCACCATCAACACTACATATGAAAATCCCCATGAATCAGCTTTGTCAATACTCTATTATTTTAAAAGAGAAGACAAACCCATTTGGAATTACAAGGTTCATAAGATAGTAGATCTTTCTTTGCAAGAGAAAGCAATAAGAATAAAATAAGATACAAAGAGCATTCAAAATAAGTGGACATACACCTTTTGAATTCTATAAGGGAAGATAATGTTAGTCAAATTCATTATCTTAATCATTATCTAGATGAACAATTAGCTGGGGCTTGATAAAGTGCAGAAGATCAAAATGAGACTACGTTTATGAAACTATATGGGGTTTTCAATGTTCCTAATCAACTCCTTGCTGTTAAATCCCCATTGTTCACCCATAATATTCTTGGAATAATGCTTTATGGCTAATAAATCATAGAACAAATTACATCAAAATAATATTTTAAAAGTATAGGTCATTAAAATGACAGTGAAACCACATGGTGTATGAAAGCAAATGGAAAAATATTCCAGGGGAAGCATTGCTGAGATCATGGATCTTTATATCCATCTATTATCCAACTATCTATCTATCTATCTATCTATCTATCTATCTATCTATCTATCTATCCATCCATCTATTCATCTATTATCTATCTAAATATCTATCTATCTATCTATCTATCTAACTATCATATATCTATTGGGAGGAAAGGAAGAAGGGAGAGGAAGCAGTTGGCACAGTGGGAAAAACACATAATCTTCCTGAGTTGAAATATGGCCATGGATATTTACTGGCTGTGTGACACTAGGCAAGTCACTTGACCTGGTTTGCCGCAGTTCTTCATCTGTGTATTGACCTGGAGGAGAAAATGTCAAGCTGCTCCAGCACCTTTGCTAAGAAAATTTTAAATGGGATCATAAAGAGTCAGGCAAAACCAAAAAAAATGACATACATATGTTATGTTGCACATGTGCATATATACATACATTTTGGAGGTGATTTGTGCTATAGGGAAAGTTAGGTACTTAATGGAGTTAAAGATGCACAAGACAAATGAGAATTATGTATGTGTATATATATATATATATAAGTTTTCTTGCACTTGCTTGTATCATTTTTCATTAAGAATTCCACAGAAAATGAGAAAAGAGCTATAGGATAGTAGCATCTAGCAAAATGTACACACACACACTCATGAACATTATCTTATAAAATGCAAATCATTCTAGTTATTTAGAATCAAGGCCATTTGCAACTTATTTTTCTATAGTAAAAGCACTGAAGTGGTTATCAGTATTACTGTTTTGCCACTAATTACTTCATTGTGTGGCATTGACCCAACGATTTCCTCTCTCTAGATATTATTTTAATCCTTAGGTAAAATATAGAGGCTGAGTGAGATAGTGCCCAAGATACATTTGAGCTATAACATCCAATGATTCTACTTGCCACTCCCCTGCAGAGTCTTAAATCCAGAAACTTCCTCTGGGTCCTTATGTTTCAGGCTTACTGATTTGATTTCATCTTCATCTTTTACCCTCCTGTGGTAATATCAGATAATAAGTTCTGCCATGAAGACTTGAAAATATTGAGCAAACAGAACTATTTTACCCTTCCCCCTCTCCCTTCTTCTGCTTTATTTTCCCTCCCTGACTTATCTGTAAGATAACATAAAAAAATCCTAAAGAAAAAAAATAAACCTAGAAATTCTTCCTCAGACAAACAGTGTATGTACCTGAATGATGTTAAAATATATTAAATACAATAAACATGTATTGCCTTTTACGTGAAACTTTGCCAATGCTTTTTCAGGTTTCAATTCAACTCCAACCTCCCTTTAAGATATAAAGGTTTTAAAAGTGCTGTTTTAGAAAAGAACAGAGTTTTGTTTTATATAGTATTCTTTACACTCCAGCTTTTCCTAAGTGTATTATAAAGCAACAAATTAGATACTCACAGGGCAAGAAGAAAGACAAAAATCCAAAACTATGTGCATCTAGCAATGAATCATAATCCAACATGGTGTTGAACCAGTGGCTATGTTTTAGGAGATGGAGAATCTATGGGGTCACTAAATGAGAAATCCCGGAAATAGCATAAGAGTGCCCAGGGCCTAAGTGGGGCTCCAGGAATATTAAAAACTTACCATTTATATAGCATGTTAAAATTAGCAAAGCACTTTATAAATATTATCTCATTTTCTCATTATAATGAGCATGGTTGGTGATATTATTATTATTATTCCTAATTTTACAAATGGGTAAACTGAAGGGACATAAAGATTAAATGACCTGTCCAGTGTGAAGTATTTAATAACTATATGAGAATGTATTTGAATTTGGTTCTTTCTGATTTCAACTCCAACACTTCATTCGCTATGTCATGTACCTAATTCATAGATAAAACTGAGCAATGGGTTATAGAGAAAGTTTGAATTATTGATAAAATTGAAGAAGCAAGAGGAAATGAAAGACCAAAATGTCAGACAAAAACATGCTTATTTAATGAAGAGGTAGGTAGGTGGCTCTGTGGATAAAGTACCAGATTAGAATCTGGAAAACTCCTAAGTTCAAATCTAGCCTCAGACACTCAATACCTTATGACACCGGTCAAGTCACTTCACCCTGTTTGACTCAGTTTCCTCATCTGAAAAAAATGAACTGAAGAAGGAAATGACAAACAACTCCCATTATCTTTTCCAGAAAACCTGGGATCAAATAGTATCAGACAAAACTGAAAAACAACAGAAAACAATATATTTAATGGATAATAATCTAAACCTGGTATTGAACAGGACTAAAATAGATAATGTATATAAAGCATTCATCAGAATTCCTTGGAAAATATAAAAACCAAAATAACTATTCAGGGGGATTCTGATAATAAACAACAAACAAGTCACAAAATAGGGGGAAATCTGTTCAACAATGGAAGTCCAATAAGATTGCAGATTGAATAGGAATTCTTTATGGAATGAAGTCCTCCAGATGTTCTTGTTTGCAGATGGAATTGTGTTGATTGTATCCAGGCATAAGATATAACAGGTTCTGGAAAAGATGTAAAATTATTCAAAGCAGTTTGTTCTGACATCCAGACAAGACAGATTAAGAAAAATGAGAAATGTCTTTTGTCCTAATTACAGTATGTATCTAAATAGACACCCTTTAGATCTTTTATAGAACATGTATATCTGAGACAAAGAATAGAGATGGATAATGAACTAGACCCAGAATAGAAAAGCAAAGAGGCCTGGATTACTCTGAGGAAACTATAAGTGTATTTTACTTACCTCCAAGTTTCCATGAAACCAAAAGTTCATCTTTATAGTACTAACATTTCACTAGTATTGAGAAGGCTGTAAACAATGAAACATGACTGCCCTCTCAGAAAAGAATCAAACAATATCAACCACAAAACCAAAACCAACTAAAGGATATCACACAGAAAGCAATGAAAAAGGACATGCATAAGCCAGCTGAAACATAACCAGTGAGGAAATCCAAAGAATTGGAGTAAAAGTTGTTGCTCAGGAATTGTAAGATTTTAAAAGGATATAGTGTGGTAAGAAAAAGGAAAGAGTGGGATATAGTCCGAGTGCTGCACTGGTGTTCATTTCATATGATAAAAAAAGTAAGGAAGCCTATCTAGCATATTGAGTAGGCTCTTACTAAACTTTGGTGACAATAGGGAAAGGAACATTACAGGATATGCAAGTACATCTAGGTGAAGATCAGCCTCATTGGAGGGAACTTCTGAACTGATGTGATCACAGAAGCATTTTGAGCTTTTAAGGTCATAAAGCATTTTGATAGTTTTAAAATATTAAAGAGATTGCTTTATTGCTATTATTATTGTTATTAATATTATTTATCAGGGTAGACCACATTTAAAAGTATATGTGTATATATTCATAATATTTTCATTTATGTTATTTTCATTTATTACAGTGTTCTTCCTTCCACAAAAGTCCCCCATTTTATTTGGTTTTGTTTTATTATTGTTAACATTTAGCATTGTTCTCTTGATATGATAGAATTCTAAATCATGGGAGATCATTATCTAAGAAGTAAAATTGTCTGATGATGTAAAGGGTAATAAGGAGGTTAATGGGCATAGCATATCATTAAGCATTATTTATTTTTTAAAAGCAATTCAGTAATTTGAAAGAGAGCAACAAACACCTGTATGCACAGAAATAAAAGGTCATATATTAGTCATGCGGACAATTGAACAGTCTTGAGTGGTGCACTTATTCTCATTGAAATCCTTCATTAATATATTACTATATATTACAAATTTGTACAAACCCATTATGAAAGACAAAAAAGAAAAACATAGAAAATAATAACATAGAATAAGAAGGTATGTGTGACAAACAAAAATCTACTGATGAAAATGTGGTTCTGCTCAAGGATTCAAGGAAGTAGGTTTGGAAGAATCCATATGTGGGTCTTCAAGAAAAAAGATAGATAAGACATAAGCAGGAAATTTAAATTGGTGAGTAAATGCATAAGTGACTGGCAAATTTCCCAAATATGGACAAAAGCAAATTAAAATGTAAAAATCACTAGGAAATATTTAATAAAAATTATACAAAATATAATGCAATATAGATAATTATAACTATGGTTTTCTAAATCAATATATTATACGCAAAGAATCTTTTCACTTTTCTTTCAATATAATGTGATAAGATTATCACTTTTCTTGAATCTACTCTACAATAGACCAAATGATGCATAAAAAATTCCCTGGAGTGAATTTTTATATATAGTTACTATTATTGGCCATTTAAACATCTCCAAACGTCCTATTGAATATCTACAACATACAGAGATCAGAAATCTCATGTCCAAGATCCTTGCTTTCCTATTATCACAGAGGATGGGGTATGTGACTAACTTGGGCCATAGTCCAGGGCAATGACCAAGAAAAGAAGTTATTCCTAACAGAAAAACAAGTGGGCCTAGGGGAAGAATTATTTGGCAGAAAGTTTACATAGAAATTTCGCTAGCACTGTAACATTCTGAAGTGTTGTTCTATAAATAACTACTCAGAAGAATTATGTATCCATATTTAACCCCCCCCCAAATAAAACTAAAACAAAAAAATAAAAATAAAAAGAAGAATTTGCATGGAATTTTATAGCTATGACTGTGTGGCAATTTTGTGATTACTAAATTTCCAAATCTTTCACTTGAGAAGAAGCACAAATTCCATTTATTCTATTATCTTGACAAAACAGATTCCCATTCTTCCAGAGTTCCTTAATCTGAAGGCTGATACTGATTTTTTGATAATTGCATTTAATATAATTGGTTTTCTTTGTATATTTTATTTTATGCATTCAAAATATTATTAGAAAGGATCTGTAAATTTCAAAATGCTGACTAAATAAGTCCATGAGACAAAAAAGGTTAAGAATCTCTGTTCTAGCATATTCTCCCAAAAAGCAGTCCAATGATAGTAAAATGATCACCTCACAAAACGTTGCATTTTATTTGGAGATAGCTCCAAGTTAAGATTTTTTTTCTTTTAATCAAACAAATATATTTTTTTTACCCTCTAGCTATTTGTCCTTGGGTTCCAAACAGGGAAAAAAATCCCTTTTCAATATGATATCTTTTCATATTTTAAAGCCTACTCTCATGTCTTATCTCAACTCTGCATAATAAAAGCAAATATTATTATAACAGTAATAATAATACTTAATATTATGATAAACTAGACCAAATGTTCCAGATTTGTTTAATTGGTTGGGTCATACCATGATCTATAGTGCTTTTACCATTCTGTGACACATTTCTGGAAAAGATAGCAGAAGTGGTTTCCTTGGAGGTCTACTGGTGTGTATGGTTCCAAGCCTTGTGGCTGTAACTCAGAGCATATGGAAATTTGTGCAACTGGACAGCCTCATCTTAGCTGGGACGGAGATGACATCTGCTTTACATAGATAAAAGGGATAATGATAAATGGCTTCAAGTGTTTTAATCAACCAACAAGTAATTTTAAAAATCTTATTACATACCCAAAATTGTGCTAAATTCTTTAGTAGATGATGGAAAATTTTAAGGAAAAATGTGAGATATTTCCTAATCATAAGGAGCTTATACTCTGTTTGGAAGAGATAATATTTGCAATTAGAGAGCTATTAATATTAGTAAATTGTTATTAAAGATCAAACAATAAATTATCAATTTTTGGCACATGCCTCAAAAGATTTTGTTTGTTTCTATATTTTTTCAGAGATGAATCCATTTTCTATAATTGCATAAAATCAAAAAGGAAAAAATAATGGACTTATAAAAGAAAGATTTAAATGTGATCTGTTGAAGAAGTTTTTCCTTAATGGTGATTACATAAATATACATAAATGATAAGGTCACAGGATCATAGTGTTAGAGCTAGAAGTGACCTCATAGAATATCTAGTACTACCCTATCTGCAGATAAAGAAATCAAGGCAAAAGGCAGCAGTGACATGCACAACATCACATAGGTATTAGGTATCCATCTGAGTGTGTAAAGTTCTTTTATCCAGAGATTTAAACAAGCAAAAGAACATGGGACCTTTTAATTCAGCTGATTGAAATCAGAGTGTTTGGTTCAATGATCTCTGGAGGCCTATTCTAAAGTTGAATGGAATGCACCCTTTACTTACTACTGTTTCTTAGAATCACTATTTTCCTTCTAACTGTTCAAACTCCATCTTACATGTGGTCCTCCCTGATTTCTACTTTCAGCTAGTAAATAATTTTGAATTCATTTTCTATATATTAGCCATATATTTATAAAGACACGGAGTCTTCGACTCCCTTTAGAATAAAAACTTCTCAAAAAAGAGACTATTTTATCTTTGCCTTTGTACTTGAGGAACTTAAAATTGTCTGGCATATAGTAGGTTCTTAAAAATTGTCTGTTGATTTATTATCTGATAATTCAGATATATTCTGAGCTATTTAAATAAAAGGCTGGGTCCTGTTTCATTTTTGTATGTCCAGAATCTCTTAGAGTTCTTTGAACATGGTAGGAATTTAACAAATTTTTGTATAATTTAATTCTGTACAACTAAGGCAGAAGTATGCCAAGGATTTATCCTTTTGCCAATCTCAGGTTTAAATCTTTTCTAAAATACTAAAGAATTTAAATACAGATTTTTAATAGAGTATTGAGTATCTCAATTGATATTAGAGATTACAAGGGATTGGAAGATTTAAAATAAGTCAAGGAAGATAGGACACTTTGTCTCTGTCTGTTTCTCTCTGTTCTCTCTCTGCCTCTGTCTCTGTCTCTCTGTCTCTCTGTTTTTCTTTATTTCGCTCTGTGTTTCTCTGTTTCTGTGTCTGTTTCTCTTTCTGTTCTTTCTGTCTCTGCCTCTCTTTATATCTCTCTGTCTGTGTATGTGAGAGAGAGAGAGAGACAGACAGTCAGAGACAGAGACAGAGATAGAGAAAGGGACATAAAGACAGAAGTAGAGTGACATGTGTGTATACATATATATATATATATATATATATATATATATATATATATACATACACACACACACACACACACATATATATATATACATGCACACACACACTATATATATGTGTATGTATATATATATATATATATATATATATATATATATATATATATATGAGATAGAGAACCAACTAAACATACACCTGGGGACTTATATGGAAACAGGACATGACTGCTGGTGAGACAGTCTAGGTACCAGGAACACTGTCATATCAATTATATAAAGGTACTGACTCACACAGCTCCAGAAATGGGAGATATAGAAAATTGCTGCACAAAGTGTCGACACAGTGAAGTATTTCTAAACACCTTTTTCTGACAAGTTTAAAAAAGCAAAGAAAAGAAGAGAGAGGAAGGGAAAGATGCTATTAGAAATCTGGTGCAAATATATCAAGAAGAGTTATTTTTGCCCCAAATTAAACATGGGCACTTAGGGAATGTGTTTGGGAAATATTTCTGAACATGTTGGGTCCAATATACATTTTCAGAAAAGATTTTAGAGGCTGATCTAAAGGTAGTACAGAATGCAGAGTTTTAGATGAGAAGGAATGGAAGGATTCCTTATAAGAATATCATAATTATCTAGCTACAGAAATCTGGGAAAATATTTACAGGTTTGTCTATCCTATGGAAAAAAGGAAAAAATCCTTAAACTTCTTTTTGCCATGCTCAGGTTACTGTCAAATAGAGGATACCAGAAGGTTAAACCCATATTGGATAGAGTCATAGATTCAAAGCTCTGAAGGATGCAGAAAAGTTTTAGATCTAAAGAGTATATTACACAGTAGTTGGCTAGAGAGATAGCAATATATTATGAAAAATCCCTGAAATGTAGCAGTAGTAAAGAAGCCAGAGTAGTAGGGACAGAATAGCTAACTTTCCTCTGACATGTACTTTATTAAAGATTTAGGAAGAACACGTAATGGAATGATAAACAATTAAGTTGAAGAAAAATCATTGACAATCTTTAACTTTTCAAGACTAAAATTAATAATATAGCTCATAGGTAAGTGACCAAGATAGAAATTGTGGACAAAGTTGGACCTATAGTTCAGATACTCTAAACATGTAAAGTTTTCCATATTGTTAATAGGGGTTGGATTTAGTGATTGTCTTCTGGAACTCTATTTAGGAGCAAAATTGAAGTAGTGTAGCCTAGATCCAAATTAGGATGAAGAATTTATAAAACTTAGAACAGTAGAGTAACAATCAGATTGTATCCTTGATCAGATAACCTAGGATATAATGAATGTATACAGTTCCATGGCCTAATATATTCTTGCAGCTCCTGAAATAAACAGTACTCAGTACACAGAAATGAAGTGACAGAATTCCATATAATATAAAATAAAACATTACAAGTTATCAAAATTCTCTCCAGATGTAGGTGGAGCCTACTCAAAATAATGAGGCTCAGTTCAAAATGTAAGACTAGTCAAATGAATAATTGAAATATACACACAATAAAGAGTTGTTATGGAAAAAGAGATATCCCATATATAAATTCAGAAAAAATACAATAATTCCAAAACATCTACAATGAAAAAACATGGGTTGAACAAAAATTGATTAGATTTCTTGGAAGAAATGACTCAAATAACAAAAATATATATATATAGTAAATGAAATTAGTACTCATGTAGAAAGATTTGGTAAAGAAATGAAAACTGGGCAAAAAAAATGGAAAGAGGTATAAAATCTTATCAAAGTTACAGAGTCTCTGAAAATTAGAACGGACTAAAGAAAAGCTAAGGCAACTTGAGAGAACAAGAAATATTAAACAAAATAGAATAAAATGTAAACTATCTCATAATAAAAATAACTGACCTCAAAAAACAAGTCAAAGGGAAATAAATTGAAAATCATTCAACTATCTGAAATCCATGACCAAAAAATCATGAAATCATGGAAGGAAACTGCCTAGAACTACTAGATTAAAGGGGAAAATTGAAAAAGAAAGAATCTTCTTGTGTTCCAAATGGAACTCCAAAATGTAAACTTTTAGGAATGCCCTAATAAAAATGCTGGACTTTCAAGACAAAAATAATCAATCAATCAATCAGTTGACTAATGGCGATACTTTTTTCCCTTGACTTGGATTCTATATCTATATATTTAGGTAAAGAATCTAGAAATAGAAGGTTAAAGTAGCATCAAACCACAATCACAATTGTACATGATTGGGAATTGCTCCTGTAAAGGACTAAAGAGCTTCAAAACCAATATTCCAAAAAGTGAGAGATACAAAATTACAACTAAGAATATCTTATCCCACAAAGCCTGTTGTAATTATGTAGGTGATAGGGGATTCCTTAAAATGAAATAGAAAACTTCCAAGAATTGCTCATGAAAATTTCAGAGCAGAGGACAGATTTTAAAATATAAACAGTGGAATCAAGACAAATAGAAATAAAAATTAAATTCAAGTGAGTAACAAATATATATATATATATATATATATATATATATATATACATATATTATAGAAGTGTTTACTTGTTTATGGGGTAAATGATACCATTATCTCCTCAACACTTTTTATATATTAGGGATTCACTGCAGATTCAACAGGTATAGAAATAAGACTATGGGCCTGGGATTTGTTTTGCTATATTTATCTAAAACGAAAAAAGAAAATGAAAGGAAAGGAATATAGTAGAGAAGTAAGGGAGGAAAGATAAGGGAATTAACTATCTCACATTATTGAAATATGCAAATAGTAAACTCTTTTAAAAATTCATGAAATGGGGCAAGCTAGTATCACTTGAATCTCACATCCAAATCAATAGAAGGAAAATAGAACATATATGCACCCTAAGTGTTTGGTGTAGAAATGCATTCAATTCAACAGGGAATTAAGAAAGAACTGGCATAGGGGAGAAGAGAGAGGGTAGATTCAAGGAGGACTTAGTCATAAACTATAACCTAAGGAAGCAGATTATGATGAGATATTTTTAGAAGGTTTTTTTTAATTAAAAATATGGTCAAAATTTGCCAAGGGGAAAAGAAGAAGGGTCTTGGGAGTCTATCACACCAAACAGAAAACATCAGTTACCTTAGCATCAGCTATGCATACCTTTTTTTTGTCTCACCATATTCTTCCATGTAAAAAGTAGAGATAATGGCAAAGAGAGGAAGGCATATAAAATAATATGAATAAGGATATAATAAATTAATATTACTATGAATATACATAAGATTAAGTCACCCATAAAATGGAAGATAATTGCACAATGGTTTAGAAAGTAGATCAAATAAATTGCTCATAGAACCAGGACAACATTGTACACAATAACAGCAAGATAATGGACTTAGCTCTTCCCAGCAATTCAATGATCTAAGACATTACCAATAGAATAGAATGGAAAATGCCATCCTCATCTGGAAGAAGTATAGAGACTGAATGTGGATCAAAGCACAGTATTTTCATTTTTATTTGTTTGTTTGCTTGATTTTCTTTCTCATGTTTCCCCCTTTTGGTATGATATATCTTTGCACAACATGACAAATATAGAAATATATTTAAAATAATTGTACATGTCTAACCTGTATCAGATTGTTTATTGCTTGCTGCTTATGGAGGGGGGGAGGGAAGGAAAAAATTTTTGAACACAAATTCTTACAAAAATAAATGTTGAAAACTATCTTTGTTTGTAATTAGAAAAAAATTACTGAATTTTTAAAAAAGTTGCTTATAATACAAAAATACCCCCAAAACAAAGATTCAAAATCAATTAAAATAAGATGTTAATATAGGAGCTTAAGCTGGGGTAGTAATAATGCTATACAAAGGAAGAGAAAACTACAAGTATATATTAATTTCTAATATTTTTGTATCCTTTTTTCATTTGTTGTGAATTCTCCTTTTTCATTTTGGATACTGATAATTCAATGTTTATCAATCAGATTCAGTTACATAATGATACATACTTTATTGTTGTTGCTTTTTCCTTCAAAATGTCAGACTTTACTTTTATGTATTAATTTCAAATTGAACCACCTCTATTTATTGCTTAGAACCCCTTGAATAAGATCCTGAGTTATGTTGACCAGAAAGTCAGTCAGATCAGAATACTGACACAATTATATTTCTCACGATTATATATCTTAAGTAACTCATATTACTTATTAATCATATTGGTGATTCTGTAACTTTTTTCTTGTTCTTTGATTTAGTACAGACACTTGAAAGAGAGTAGGATGTTTCTTTTTTGTGATTTCAGGGAATCATAACTACTTGTTCTGCCCCTTTCCATTCACAAAGACCTTATTCTTTCTTCCAATTATAAATCAGATTACTCAATTTTGCACCTTGATTCCATATGGTGTCAATGGTATTCTTTTAATGTATAAATAATTGTATTCCCCTATATTCAGGGTCCAGTGCCAAACTGAGAAGGCCTGGTCCCAATTTCTTATATAATTGGCAGGAGTTGCTCAATAAACTGATATGCTTAGAACCTTGAACTTTTATTTCCTCAGAAATTTCAGATTTCAGTTGTCACAGTGGGAATATTTGTTACACATGGACAAGATTGAGAAGGATTGAATAGCTGAATGAAGCTTTGACAGCAAAGGTTACTTGTAGAGTTTAAAATTTAATGTGTGGGTAGAGCCTATAGGAGGTGGCTATGGAGAATTTTTGAGTTTCTGGTTGAACCATATTGTTAGGTGACAATTTGTCTCTACTATTCACAAAGAATACAACAAAAACAGACAGAGTGGGAACAGCATTTAGAAGAAATCATATTCAATAGAGAGAGTAAACTTTAAGAATAGGAATTAGAGCAAAATCAGGGAAAAATAGGAATCAAAGTCGAACAGACAGATTCCTTGTATACATGACAGAGGCATAATATATAGTACTATTTCAAAGACTAGGAGTAAAGGAAAGAAGTGAGGCTGGAGCCCTATGAGAATTGAAGACAATAGATGCTAGGTGAGCTCTTAACCAGATGAGCAAATAATATCAGTGGCTAATATATCTCATCCCTAAATTTGAGGCCAGACAGAGGTTGGTTCAATATATGAAAGGTATAGATAATATATTATTTAACATACAATAAAGGAGATCTTTATCTTAATCATGTCCTTGGTAAAACTCAGAGGTCTGTCATGTAGAAATTGATTTTATAATAAAACTAGTATAGTGTTAGATTCGCCTTGCAAAAGCTCACTTTGCTAACAACACATCCAATTCATTAAACATTGATTAAGCCTCTTCTGTGTACAGAATATTGTGGTAAGCATTGGTATAGACTCTAAGTAGAGCTAAGACTTAATCCATTTTCTATGTAGTTTAGAAATTCGAACGTTGGGATATACCATATATAAATATAAACCTAGTCAAATGCATCTATGTAATACTAATATAAATGTTGATATAGATATATAAATTAAATATATATGTATATATGTATATATGTATATATATATATATATATTTATATATAGTTGATACAAGTTGATATAGTTGTTCTCTCAGATATGCAGACAACAATCCAACACTGTCTACTCTGTAGAACTCATGTGCATGTCCTCCAATACATTTACCACAGGAGGTCCATCTGATGTATTAGAGATCTTCCTCTCTTTCTTCTGATACACTGAGGATATCAATAGCATCATATAGGTTGTTGACCAATTATCCTTCATTCTAGATGCAGGACAATTCCATCTTTTTTTTTTTTTTTGTACCTAGATTTTCCTAGTGACATTTTGTACTAAGGTTATTTTTGAAAGTCATACACATGTATGAAAACACATACACAGGTATATACATATCTTGCAGTTTGCATGCATACATATGTATATAAACATGTTGCAGCTTGCTCATAGCCACCATAGCTTGCAATTACACCTATGTGAAATTCTTTTTCCAGTTAATTATGATTTACTGTTAATTGAAGCCATACAACAATATTTAATTTTTTAAAAAAATGAGGAAAATATTGAAATCATTAAAGATCTTTGCGATATCCTAAATAAAGAAATAATACATGCTCCTTTTTTTTATTTGGAACCCATCTTGTCATCTAGTTTAGCCAATACACTGATTGATGTATTTTATAGATATTCCACCAACTGCTAAGCTCAATTCAGAATATGGAAACCCTTCATTCAGTCACATATTCTTTAAATGATCAGGACAATATTTTTTGTATTATTCCGCATCACTTCCAAAAAATTAAGTGTTGGAGTGTTTGATGCAAACAGAACACTATTATCCACAATCAAGAATATCTAAAAGGAAGACATCAACTACCAAAGAAAATCTCTCTTCAAATTAGAGTCCAAGAAAGAAAATAAGATAAGCACTCTTTTAGTAAAGATGGAAGAGTTTCTAGTGTCCTTTACAACAGAGATAAATATAACACACAATTATGTGATAATGGAATTTGAAAGGTACTAAACAAAGCACTATATGAGATAAAAGTAGGATATCCAGGAAATCCGTCAATAAACATTTGTTTAGAGCAAGAATACAAAGAAAGGCAAAAGAGAATCTTTGCCCTTTTCATGAGCAAGCTCTCTCTGTCTCTCTGTTTCTATCTCTCTGTTTATGTTCTTCTGTCTGTTTGTGTGTCTTTCTCTCTATATATACACAAACATGTGGATAGGTAGTTTTCTATACCTATCTATATTTATAGATAAAGCTAGAATTTAAAAAGATCAGGAAAAACTTCTTAATGAAAATGGAATTTTAACTTGAACTTGAAGGAAACCAAGGAGTCCAAGAGCCAGAATGAGGAAAAGTATTCTGAACAACAGAGGATAGTCAGTGAAAGTATTTGCAAGTTAGGACATAGAATGTCTTGCTCAAGGAGAAGCAAGGGGACCAATATCATTGGATCAAAGAATAAATATTGGCTTGGGTGTGGGGGAAAATATATAAGAAGGCTGGTAATCATAAACACATTCTGCAAATTAAAGTTTGTATAAAATGACCATGGGTTAAAGGATTACAAAGTTCTTTATTGGTGGCTAGGTGCCATAATGGAGTCAGAAGCCTTGAATTTAATCTAGTCTCAGGCAATAACTAATGAGCTAGACCTAGACAAAGCATATAACCTTGGTTTGACTCGTTTCTCAAAAACAAAATAGAAATCATAATAGCAGCAACTTCCAGAGTTATTTTGAGATCACATGAAATTTGGGTAGTGTTTCACACAGTACTTAAACATTTTATAAATATTTTCCTTCTTCCCTTCTCTCAGTTCTTCCCCACTCCCTTCCTCCCTCTCCCTCTCTCTTTTTTCTTCTCTCTCTGTCTTTCTCTGTCTTTCTCTTTCTCTCTCTCCCTTTCCTTCTCTCTCTCTCTCTCCCCCTCTCTCCCTTTCCCTTTTCCCTTCTTTTCCCCCCTCTCTTCTTTTTGTTCACCAACTATATTTGATCAAAGCTTACTAATTTCTGTGAGGTAAGTTGATATCAATCAATAATGATCATTTCTAAGCTGAAGTTAGATACCTGCAAGAAGAATGTTCTATGATAATGCACATACTCACTCAACCTCTGTACAAATAAACATGTACCGAGTACCCATAACCAGCTGAATTTTAACAATAGGGCAAAATGTCCATGATACATACATAGATTTAATCAACAGCTAATGAGAAACATTATTTCTCATAATAATAATTTCTCAAACATAAATATTATAAGGAAACATAACTCACTACTTTGTATTGCACATCTTTCTCTCTAGGATCTTGCACAAAATATATCTTTAATATTTATTTTTATTAAAAACATTAACATAACACAATAGATAAAGCCCTTGTTTTGAAATTCAACTTCATACATTTAACATGTTTTAGTGGTGTGACTGGGCAAGTCGCTTAACCCCAATTGCCTTCCCCCCCCCAAAAAAAAAAAAAAAACATTAACATCAAAATTGTATTTACAATTCAGTACTTTTAATATATTTAATGTTTTATTTTCTCCAATAATATATAAAATAATTTTATTTCATTATTTAAGAAAATTTGAGTTCCAAATTCTCTCCCTTTCTCTATTCTTCTCTTACCATCCCTAACACATAATAAGAATATTGGAGGACTTCAAAAACTTGCAGGGATCATTGGATTCCCTGACACATAAAATAATGGACAATGGATTGGTTTTGGACTATCTCTTGGCTGCTGAAGGAGGCCTATGTGTGATTGTTGTTTACACACCTTCTTTCTAGGACTTCTGGAAATCTTTTAAAACACCATGTTGATTCATATTGTTTATTATGTCACTACTTGCATGTACAATTCATGTTTCTTACACCACACTAGGCCTGCACTGGCTGTGGGGAGAGTCATCACTGCTAGCTTGTGCTTTATTGTTATGTGCTTGTGTAATACCTCCCATGCTAATGGATTTGTGTATACCTGTTTCAAGTAAGACCCTTCAGAAACCTGCTAACAATATCTGGTTTGATTCCCCATTTCACTTTGTTGTTTTCATCTCCCTTCCTTTTTGGGGTTCTCATCTCCATAGGAAGTCAGGGAGAGCATGACCATCTATGTTCTAAAACAAAAGAAAGCCGAAAATATAAGAGGCCAGAACTCTGGAGAAATATACTAAAACCATCAGCAAACATTATATGTAATAGGGAGAAACTAGAAGCATTTTTAATAAGATCAGAGGTGACACAAGAATATCCATTATCACCACTATTATTCAGCTTTTAACTAGAAATGTTGACTTTAGCAATAAGAAAAGAAAAAGAAAAAGACGGAATTAGAATAGGCAATGAAGAAATACAATAATCACTCTTGGCAAGCAATATAGTATATTTAGAGAATCTTAGAGATTCAGCTAAAAAATTGTAACTATTAATTTAAGCAAAGTTGCAGGATATAAAATAAACCCACATTAAGTATCAGCATTATTATGTTACCAACAAAGGACAGCAGCAAGAAATAAGAAATTCCATTTAAAATAACTGCTGCCAAAAATAAAAATATTTTGGCTGCTGCCAATACATACCCAGGCATTCCATGAACACAATTAAAAAACACTTTTTACATAAATAAAGCCAGAGCTAAATGATTTGGAAAAAATATCAATTGCTCATTGATAGGCCAAACTAATGTAATAAAAAATGACAATTCTATCTAAATTAGTATACTTATTAAGTGCCATACCAAAGTGCCAAAAATATTTTATAGACTTAGAAAAAATAATAACAAAATTCATTTGGAAAAATAAAATGCCAAGAATATAAAGGGAATTAATGAGAAAAAATGCAAAGGAAGGTGGCTAAGGCTAAAACTGATTATAAAGCAGCAGTCATCAAAACCATCTGGAAATAGCTAAGAGATAGGGTAGTTGATCAGTGGAATGAATTAGATACACAATACACAGTAATCAATGACTATAATAATCTACTACTTGATAAACCCAAAAATTCCAGCTTGTGGGATAAGAACTCACTATTTGATAAAAATTTCAAGGAATACAGGAAAATACTATGACAGAAACTCTGGCGTAGACCTACATCTCACACTTAATATTAAAATAAGGTCAAAATGGTTAAATAATTTAAGCATAAAATGTGATCTTTATGGAAAGGAGGAATTTATGACCAAAAAGTAGAGAACATTATGAAATGCAAAATGGATAATTTTAATATTAAATTATAAAAGGTTTGTGCAATTAAAATCAATCCTGCCAAGATTTGAAGGGAAGCAGAAAGCTGGGAAACATTTTGACAGCCAGTGTTTCCGATAAAGAATTAATTTCTAAAATATATAAAGAACACTGAGTAAATTTATAAAAATACAAGTCATTCTACAATTGATAAATGATTAAAGTATATGAACATATAATTTTAGATGAAAAAATTTAAATATATATAGATATATATGTAGTCATGTGAAAGAATTCTCTGAATAACTATTGATTGGAGAAATGAAAAACAAAAAAAAAATTCTGATATATAATGATGAATGTTAGAAAGGATATGGGAAAACTGGAACACTAATGCATTGTTGGTGGAGTTGTAAACTGATCCAACCATTCTGGAGAACAATTTGTAACTATAGGCAAAAAGCTTTAAAGCTACACACCCGTTTATCCAGCAGTGTCACTAGTGGGTCTATTTCTGAAAGAGATCACAAAAGGAAAAAGAAACCACATGTGCAAAAATGTTTTTAGCAGCTCTTTTTATTGTGACAAAGAATTGGAGACTGACTAGATGCCCATCTGTTGGGGAACAACTTATGGCATATGAATGGAATATTATTGTTTTATAAAAAAAATATGAAAAAGCCTAGGAAAAATTCTAGGCAAGAACTGAAGCAAGCAGAAACCAACAAGAGTGATACGATAGGATATACTTGGTTGTTCTCTGAAAATCAGTGATCCAAGGTAATTCCAATAAATTTTGATTGGAAAATGGGATCTGCTCCAGAGAGAGAACTATGGAGACCGAATGCAGATCAAAGCATAGTATTTTCAGTTTTTTTCCTTACCTTTTTTTTTTCTCATGAATTTTCTCTTTTGCTTTGATTTTTCTCTCCCAATATGAATCACAGAAACATGTAAAAAATGAACATACATTTATTACTTGAAAGCAATAATAATAATAATTTTTTAAAAGGAAACATGCTATTATAGCCCTTTGTGCATAGTTCCTAATTGCTCTTCAGAATAGTTGGATCAATTCCCAACTTTATCAACAATGCATTAAAGTCTCACTTTTCCCACATTTCTTCCAATATTGCTGTTTTCTTTTTCTGATAATATTATTAGCTAATCTGATAATTGTAGGGTGATAGCTCAGAGTTGTTTTAATTTGCATGTCTCTATAGATAGCTTTGACTTCATTTTCTGAAAACTGTCTGACCTTTTATCAGTTGGGGAATGGCTTTTTTTTTTTATTTGTTTTGGCCTGCAATTATCTTTATTTTGAGTTAAATGCTCTACTAAAATATGTATTTTTTGTAATATTTAAAAAAATAACAACACAAAATTGGAGGGGCTATCAAACAAATTCTATTTTACAAATAGTGATGGATGGTGGAGGGAGCACTGGCCATTCCTTAAAGAAATAGGAATGTGTTCATTTCAAAAGTTTGACTTTTTTCTTTAAGAGCTTAAAGGTGGGGTTCTTGCTGATCTTGTTAAAGATGACTAGCAACTCTTCAGATTTGTGGTGTTTGGTAGTCACTACATACCACTTTGATTAAATCTTTTTATTTAATTTTTTTTTTAACTGCAGCCCTTTCTTTCCTTTTTTTCTTGTCTTTCTGCTGCTCTTGCTTGGGTTCTCTTTTGTTCTTCTCCTCTAGCTTCCAAATGGTTTTTCACTGACTTTTTTTTTTTTTTTTTTTTTTTTTTTTTTTTTGTGGAGAAGGTATGTTGTCTTGATTTTGCTTTCTCCATTTGGTTGAGATGTCTTTTTTTTTTTTTTTTTTTTTTTTTTTTTTTTGCATTTGGTTCATTTCTAGTAGCTTCAGAAAAGATATCCTACACCTGTTCCTGAAGAGTCATTATACATTTTTAAACTGTTCTTCATCCATTTTGGAAATTTTGTGTTTTTTCTTGGAATGTTGTCAAAACCACTTTTTCTGAAATCTCCCACAATTTGTGGCTAACACTGGGTTTCTTCTTCATTTCATGAATCTTCTGAATCCACTCCTGCTGTTTCATGGCTCCTTTGCTAGTTTTGACCTCATAACTTTTGCATTTCATTTATTTTTTTGAATTCATTGTCAAAGTGCAAGAAAGGTATTCAGTTTTTGCCCACGTCCACAATTCTACAATTTGGCCTTTCTTCACTGATTCTTCACATATGTTTCATATAAAAAATACACATTTAGTAAAAGTTTTTTGTTTTTTTTAACTCAAAATAGATGGAAAATTGTTGACCTTTTTTTGGCAAGAGACTACCCCACTTTGTGCCTAAAGTCTTGGGATTTTCATGGGTAGGGCGGTTGATAGAGAATTCCTAGGAGCTAGTGGAAGTGAGGTAAGTGACCAGAAGCTAGGCCGCCGTTCACAATGAGCCACGAAACTCCAGGCTGCTTGGACAGCCATTCTAACCTCCAGTGCCTCTCACATGTGCTCCCCTGGGGCAGCGTGTCTGAAGTGTCCAGTGAATCCACCTCTTGTCTGGGTTAACCCAAGTTGGTGGGAGCAGCGGAGAGCCGCTTGGAAGGACATGTGCATGTGCACATCATTGCCTTCCTCAGGACGCCTCCAACCATGTTTTTGTTATTTTTGTTTTCTTTTTTTTTTAAATGTTTGAAAAGTTGGGTCTTTATCAGAGAAACTTATTGTATTTTTTGTTGTTATGACAACTTTATATTCCCCTTGATCCTGTTTCTCACAGTCTAACCTACTATCTCCTTCCAATGAACCCTTCAACAAAAGTATTTTCCTTCTGACTATTGCCTTCCATATATATGTTGGGGGGGGAGAGGAGGGTAGATCCAGATCCAGTCCCAAATCCTATTACTAGGACAGGGAGGAGCATTAACATAGTAAAGATTATTGTTGCAGAACAGTCGATCATATTCCAGAGCAGAAAAGAGTGATTGTGGTAGCTTATAGAATTAAACACAACCAGGAGAATAAAAAACATGTCTTTAGATCTTATCACCTTGGAAAAACACTGAAAACTTATTGACTTCTAAAAGTAGTTCTGAAAACAGCAGGGCAAAAAAAAAATCTCATGGATGTAGATGGAGGAGTAGGTTGATAAATGTCAAGCTCTCCAGATTTCCCTCACAAATAGAACAACTTTCCCCTACAGGACCAACATAGACTGGTGAAAAATCAAGAAGACTTGGGACAAAATTGGGGTTCTCCTGGCCCTTTCCTTGTTTTATGATCTATTTGTGTTACAGACCCAATAGTGACATTGCTGGATCAAAGGGTATGTGCAGTTTGATTGCCTTTTAAGTATAATTCTAAAGTGATGAATGGCTCATTACTATACATTTGACTCAGTTTTCTATATATTTGAGAAATAAAGTCTTTATCAAGAAGCTTACTGTAATTTTTTTCACAGTAACAATTTCCCACTATGTGTTTCTCTCCATCCTATTTCCCCCTGTTTATCCTTCTATCTCACATCTCTTACCTTGTCATTTCTCAAGAGTATTTTGCTTCTGACTTTTTATCTCCCCCAAATGGTTCCCTCTTCTATAAGGTTTCCTCTTCTCTTATCCCCTTCCTACTTTCCTGTATGGTAAGATATACTTCTACATTCAACTGAGCATATGTTATTTACTATTTGAGTTTATTCTGATGAGAAGTTTCATATGCTCCTCTCTCTGCTTCCCCTATTTCCACCTCTATAATCTCAGGTCTCTTTTATGTCAGATAATTTAGTAGTTCATAATCCTTTCTCATCCCTTTTAGATAATCATACCATCACATTCAACTCACACCTGTGCTTTCTATGTTTACTCCTTCTAACTAATGAGAGTTTTTTTTAATTATAAATATCATTTTCCCCTTTAGTGAGATAAACAGCTTAAACTTATTTAATCCCTTATGATTTCTCATTCCAATTCATCTCTTCATGTTTCTTGCATTTTGCATTTGAAAATCAAAATTTTCATTCAGCTCTGGTCTTATCATCAGGAATGCTTGAAAGTCCTGTATTTCAAAACTTAAACTGTAGGATATGATCCCTTATGGGGTAGCATAATTGAATGTGTAGGAGTCATAAATATTTGGCAACTATAAAATATTTTTGAACGCAATGACCAAAACTTAAAACAAATGCAAAGGGAATCAATGGTGTTTCTGGCAGCACTTGCTCATGTTGCATTGCAACATTGCAGCCTTGGTTCTGGTTCTGAACACAAAACATTCTGTGTTTCACTGTGCATCTATGAATGCTGCCAGAAATACCTTGGCTTGGATTCAAGATGGGGTTGTGTAAAAATTCCTCAGGAGAAAAGGGGTTTCAAGTAGAAAAAAATTTCAAGGAGCTGATCTATTTTATTGAATGTCTATTTCCCTCCCAAAAGGTTTATGTGGAGTTTTTTTGGGTAGGTTATTCTTGGTTGCAATCTTAGTTCATTTGCTCCCTAAAATACTTTATTCCAAGTGCTCTGATTCTTTAACATAGAAGCTGTTGAACCTTGAATTATCTTAATTGTGGCTCCACAATACTTGAATTTTTTCTTTCTGACTGCTAACAATATTCTCTCCTTGACCTGAGAGCTGTGGAATTTAGTTAAAACATCCCTGGAAGTTTTCATTTGACATCTCTTTTAGGAGTTGATTGATAGGTTCTTTCCATTTCTGTTTTGTCCTCATGTTCTTGAATAGGAAAGCAGTTTTCCTTGATAATTTCTTTTTCTTGGTTATATGTGTACATTTTTTTTTACATATTTCCACATGAATCATGTTGGGAGAGGAAAAAAAAAACAGAAAAGGGAAAAAAAACTATGAGAAAGAAAGAAAAAAAAAACAGAAAAAAAGTGAAAAAAGTATGTGTCTATCCATACTTGGTCTCTATGAGTCTCTCTCTGGATGCAGATGGCATTTGCCATTTAAAGTCTATTGAATTTCCTTGGATCTCTGAATTGTTGAAAAGAGCTAAGTCTATCATAGATGATCGATCATTCTTGATAATTTCTTGAAAATTGATGTCAAGACTCTTTTATTTGACTATGATCTTCAGGTAATCCAATAATTTTTAAATTATCTCTCCTGGATCTATTTTTTCTAGATCTTTTTTTTTTCAAATGTGTTGTCACATTATTTTCTTTCTTTCTTTTTTTTTATTCTTTTAGTTTATTTTATTGTTCTTCATTTCTCATTAGCTCATTAACTTCAATTTGCTCAATTCTAATTTTAAAGGAATCATTTTCTTTGGTGATCTTTATATATCCTTTTGTATTTGGGCTAGTCTGTTTTAGTTTCTGTGTGTGTGTGTGTGTGTGTGTGTGTGTGTGTGTGTGTGTGTCCTTTAATAAGTTGTTGATTCCTTTTTTATGATTTCCTTGTGTCTCTCTCATTTCTCTTCTCAAATTTTCTTCTGCCTCTTACTTGTTTTTTAAAGTCCATTTTGAGTTCTTTCATGGTCTGATATCAATTCAAATTTTTATTTGTAGATATGGATGCTTGAATTTTGAATTTGTTATCTTCTTCATAGTGGGTGTTTTTATTTTCCTTGTCGCCATATTAACTTTCTATGATCTTTATGTTTGTTTACTTCTCTATTGTACTGTGCAGTGGTTTGTGAGCAATCACCTGTACTTTTTTTCAATCTTGCACCTATGACCAGAGTCTTTACTCTGCTGGGGTCATAATCTTTAGCATGCTGAAAATCCTCACACTGAAACTAAGACACGGCTGAAACCCAGATCCAAGAATAGGCAATGAAATAGAGGGTGATCCTTCCTGAAAATCTCCTTCTGAACCACTGTCCCATCTGCTCACTATCTGTGGGCTGAGAGGTCTGGAAACTGCTACAGTAAGTCTTTCACCCCAAGACCTGTTCTGGCTCTGCTGCGGCCTGTTCTGCTCCAGCCTGGTCAGCACTGCTGTAAGTTGTGCTGGACTATGCTCTTCTCCCATCCTGGTATGATAGATCTTTCCTAGAATCCTCCTAAGTTTGGGCTGGAAAATTGTTTTATTCTATCTTTTTGTGGGTTCTGCTGCTCTATAATTTATTTAGTCATCATTTAACGGTATTTGGATGTGCTTCCCCTTGATCCAGCAGTGTTACTACTGGGCTTATATCCCAAAGATATTGTAAAGAAGGGAAAGGGACCTGTATGTGCAAGAATGTTTGTGGCAGCCCTCTTTGTAGTAGCTAGAAACTGGAAACTGAGTGGATGCCCATCAGTTGGAGAATGGCTGAATAAATTGTGGTATATGAATGTTATGGAATATTATTGTTCTGTAAGAAACGATCAGGAGGATGGCTTCAGAAAGGCCTGAAGAGACTTACGTAAATTGATGCTGAGTGAAATGAGCAGAACCAGGAGATCATTGTACACAGCAGCAAGAAGATAAAACAATGATCAAGTCTTATGGACATGGCTCTTTTCAACAATGAGATGATTCAGACCAGTTTCAATGCTCTTGTGATGAAGAGAGCCATCTATAACCAGAGAGAGGACTTTGGGAACTGAGTGTGGATCACAACATCATATTTCATGCTTTTTGTGTTGTTTACTTGTAATTTATTTTCTTTCTCATTTTTTCCCTTTTTGATCGGACTTTTCTTGTGCAGCAAAATAATTGTATAAATGTATATGCTATAAATATATATGCCTATATTGTATTTAAAATATATTTCTACAATGTTTAACATATATTGGACTACCTGCCATCTAGGGGAGGGAGTGGGGGGAAGGAGGGAACATTGGAACACAAGGTTTTTGCAAAGGTCAGTGTTGAAAAATTATCCATGCATATGTTTTGAAAATAAAAAGCTTTAATAAAAATAAAGGTATTTGGAGAGTTTTGGTGGAGACTCAGACATTCCCCATTTTTGTTTTACCATCTTGGCTTTGGCTTCTAAGGCAGTTATTCTTAAAATTTTGTTGTTGTTGTTGCTGTTTCAGATCCCTTTGACCATTTGGGAAAGTCTATAAATTCCTCAGAGGAATACTTATTGCCTCCATTCTAATAGAGGAATTTTAAATTTCAGTAAAGAGATGTCATTTATATGTGTGTGAGCATGTATGCATATATGCATACAGGCCTATCATATGTGTAGGTATATATTGGGTATGTATACACACACACATATATATGTTTACACATATACATGTACACATAAAACTATATTTTTCCTATCTTTATGTTTCTACCTCTATTTACATATGTTTATATAAGTGTATGTGAGGTTCGTGAATTCCCTAAAATCTGTCCATATACATTCAGGTCAAGAGCCCTCACTTTAAACATTTAAATATATATCCTGAGTATCTGAAAAAAACAAAACAGAAAAAAAAAAAACAAACAGACTCTCATTAAGAAAAATGGGAAAGTGGGGAGAAGGAGAGGACTCCAGAGGAAAGATGATGAATTTAAGCTTGAAAATGTTGAATTTGTGATGGGACACATAAGCAGATAGCAAACTGTTGGAGATGCAGAATTTTAATTCAACAGAGAAACTAGGGACAATTATTAATCTGAAGAATCATCTATATGCAAATGGTAAGTCTTTAAGGGAAACTTTAACTCAAGGCTGGATGGTAAGTATGTGAAATTTCTCAACTTTTTAGGTCCTAGTTGGTCCTGAAATAACTGTGAATATATATATATATATATATATATATATATATATATATATATATATATATATATATATATATATATATATATTTTTTTTTTTTTTTTTTTTTTAAATTTTTTTTTTTTTTTGAGAAAAAGGGAATAGGTAGCATTAGCATTACCCAACACTTTTATTTAAAGAAAGTCATGGAGAAGCATATAAACAGTTGTGCATCAATATTTTCTGAAATTTGGGCACCCCTTAATTGACCCAGAACATTTCTGTTAATTTCTGTCCTGGTTCTTTCTGATAGTTCTGTTTGCAAAACTGGCTCCTCTAATTAGCTTCCTGCAAACTAGATCATATGTTGGTATTTGATTCTGTCACCTCCTCATATCTGGCATCAGCTTGCCTTACCTCCCATTTCTGAATTACCAGGCTTCCAATAAAGCTCTAATGATACTCACTCTCTTTCTCCTGACTTTGTTGCTATTGAAATCATTCCTTCTATCCAACTTGCATTCCCTTCTGTGATATGATAAAACCCAAGAAGGTGATATGCTGTTTTGGGGTGAAAGAAAGACTAATAGTAGATCTGATTAATCCTTTTGACCTTTATTTTCAAAATATAAAAAGCAATTGCTAAAGATTTAAGAAAAATGGAGATATAGTTACCATCCCCAATGATCTATGATCCTGTTGTATTTTGACATCAGAGCATTTTACAGCTTATATCGACATGTCTTGGTAATTCAATCTAATTCAAAGACTCCCCAGGAATGTAAACCAGGGATCAGATGTTACATAAATCATATTTAGGAGTCCTAAAATATTATTTTAGAGACCAGTTAGACTATTCTAAGGTTTCTAAAGATGTTAAAATCAATTGACTTCCATAAAATACAATTGTCACCTACTGAGATAACCTGGGATAATGAGGAGAATAGGGTGGGGTTTTATGACTTACATTTTCAATAGGATAATATCTGAATGAACAAACTAATGAAAGTAACATAATTGAACCCTGACTTCAAAAATGTTTGGATTGTTTTCCAATAAAAAGAAAGTTTCACATTAATATAGTATTTTACCTATAGCTTCTCATTTGGGTCTCAAAATCATCCTGTGAAGTAAATTACAGGGAAAGTAGGGAAACTAAGACTCATAAGCAAAGAATTAGGGTTCAAATTCAGATCTTTAGACTACAATTTTTTTTTTCCTTTTAACTAAACTGACATAGAAAGGGAGAATGATTGCAGGCATGAAACAAACTCTAGAGAAGCTTGTGAAAATAAAAATTAGCACTGAGAATGACCTTTACATTAAGTATTTTTAAAAAAGTTTTCCCTGGGCTGGATTCAATCGCCCTGAGAAACCTTTTCAGGTCAAAGACATGGAAGGCATCCAACATGTAATATGGCCAAAAATAAAAATAGCTCTCAAAACATTTGGATAAATTCATTTGTGATAAAAATCCATGGTGGATAATGAAAGATACCAATTTTGTTGATTCTTAATCTACTGAAATAGGTCTTCGTGTTAATTGTGGTCATTTCAAGTTTGTGTCCTTCCATATTTTTTACCTTCGATCTTTCTGTCTACCCTCCCTCCTTTTCTTAAAAAAAACAAACAAACAAACAAAAAACAAACAAACAAACAAAAAAAAACCTCTTGGAAATAATGAGAAATACATACATATGCTTATTCTCAAGCAGTGTATAATCTAATAGAAAGGAATAGAGCACAAATAATAATGCCTAAGCCTATTAAAATTTTTGCAGGTTGGTTCTTCTAACTCCTCTAATAAGTGTTTCAAAACTTTACTGCCTATCTGTAGTTCTTCCCACAGTGATCTTATCTACTTCCATTGATCCTGTTATCATCTCTAAGTAAAGGAGTGTTAAATTTGCATATCTAGTCATAAATTCTCTCCTGAATTCCAGTAGTTCTTCAATTTCCTGCTACATATAAATATCTGCAAATCCTGCCTACACTTCTAACTCAGTTGAACTCTTATCTATCCCTTCTCCTCAATTTTTTGTTTCAATGATGGTACTACCATTCTTAGAATCATACCTAACTCAATCTTTTCCATCATTACCTAAATTAAATACCTTTGCAAATCATTTTAGGTCTGTTTAAAAAGAGAGAGCAACTAGGGAAGGCAGCTATGATAGTGATGGGACTAGCAATAATAACATGTTGACATTTATTAAATAATCTATGGACATTTACCTTGGAGAGATGAGAATATAAGGAAAACAATGTGATTTTCTGCAATTACTTGAAGAATTGTCATGAGGTAGAGTCATTAAATATGCTTTACCTGTGGCCAGAAAATAGAAAAGGTGGAGAAAGACATTGGAGGGAGAAATTTTAGGACTGATATAAGAGAAAAACACCATAAAATAGATATTTTTTCCTTAATAAAATTCACTTCCCTAAGAGGTACTAAGTTCTCCATTACTGTAGATCATGAATCGAAAGAGTGAATGAATACTTGTGCATTTTGAAAAAAAGGATATATGTATAAGTTTTATATAAGTATAAGTTTTATTTTGTTTTGTTTTGCTTGTTTTTCCCTGGATGATCTCAGGTGCCAGACAATTTTGAGATTGTCATTTCAAGAGATAAATTTGCAAAAAGTGAGGGAAATAAATGAATGAATGAAAAATATATTTAGTGCTTACTATAGGTTAACTCTGCCCATGTGGATTAATCTATGATTAAACTGTGATCATTTTTGGTAAATGAGATATAAAATAGTTTTTGAAACTATGGCGATAAAATTATAAGAATTTAGGAAAACTTAGAGATTAAATATATATATATATATATATATATATATATCTTTATATATATATATATATATATATATATATATATATATTGCCTGAGATTTTATTCCCTAGAATGCTTTTAAACTTCCTTTAGAATAGCCTTTATCTGAGGATAATAGAATGGATTTATTAAGATGATTTTTTTTTTTTGTTTAAATTCCCACTTTTAAATTGTCCCTTGTATCTGATACAAGATAGGAACTCCAACAACTAATGATGAGATTGAGATTGATCAGTTATTTCATTGAAGACCTTTAAATAGTGGGATGTCCTCAAAATGATTCTTAGGATCTTGTTAACAAAGCGTTGGATGAAATAATCTTTTCTGACAGGGTTCACCATTTCCTCATGCAACATGGAACAGGAATTTTTTTTTTTTTTTTTTCACAAAAACAAAAATTTGTTTTCAGAAATTGAATGGTCCAGTCAGCCAAGATTTAGGACATACATATCTCTTTGTAATGTCCTGATAACATTTGGCCATATTTACAAGGTTTCCAAAAGGCATAAAATGTCTACTCAAGTAAAACTGGGCTAAATTAATCCTGCAGATATAATAAGATGATTAGTATTTTTGTCTTGAAATTTGAATGAGTAAAATTTAATTGAAATCATAAAACGTTATAGAGTTCTATGACTTGATACCGAGAATAGCAAAATACTTCCTTCTTTCAAGAAATTCACTTTGCAGAGTTAGATTACTAGCCAATCTAAGAACAGTTTTTAAATAACATTTTGTTTTTCTAATTATATGTAGAAATAGTTATCAACATTCATTTCATAACACTTTGAATTTCAAAATTTTCTACTACCCTTCTTCCCTTCCCCTCCAAGTTAGCAAGTAACATAATAAATACACACTTGTGCAAGTGCACACCCACATACACACACACACACACACACACACACACACACACACACACACACACATATATATATATATATATATATATATATATTTAATTTCATCATTTGAAAACTCTGCATATCCTTTGACCATTTATCAGTAGGGGAATTACTTATGTTCTTTTTTTGTTTGTTTGTTTATTTGTTTTACATGTACACTTATTTTCTTTTGCATATTTCCTTAGGAATCATGTTGGGAGAGAAAAATCAGAACAAAAGGAAACTACAATAGAAAAAAAAATTGAAGAAAAAAGAAAAAAAAGTGAAAACAGCAGGTATTGATTTATATTCAATCTTCATCTCTCTGGATGTGTTTTCCATCCATAGTTCATTGGGATTGCCTTGGATCATTGAACCACTGAGAAGAACCAAGTCTGTAATACTTGATCATCCCTCAATCTTGCTATTATTGTGTGCAATGTATTCCTGATTATAGTTGTTTCACTCAGCATCAGTTTGTATATATTTTTCCAGGATTTTCTAAAATCAGCTTGTTTGACATTTTTATAGAACAATAATATTCAATTACTTTCACATACCATAACTTATTCAGCCATTCCTCAATGATGGGCATCTACTAATTCCCAATCCTTTTCAGCCATAAAAAGAGCTCCTACAAACATTTTTTTCAAATGTGGATTCTTTCCCATCTTTTATGATTTCTTTGCAATACAGACATAGTGGTAACACTGCCCAATCAAAAGGGTATGGACAGTTAGATAGCCCTTTGGGCATAGTTCCAAATTGTTTTCCAGATTGGTTGGATAATTTCACAGCTCCTACAACCATGCCTTTAGCCTCATTTTTAAAATATATAAAGAATTGATTCAAATTTATAAGAAATCGAGCCATTCTCTAATTGATAAATGGTCAAATGATATGAACAGACAATTTTCAGATGAAGAAAATGAAAGAATTTCTAGTCATATGAAAAGATGTTCCAAATCACTATTGATCATAGAAATGCAAGTTAAGACAATTCGGAGAGTTGGCTAAGATGACACGAAAAGATAATGCTAAATGTTGGAGGGGATGTGGGAAAACTGGGCCACTGTTACATTGTTGGTGGAACTGTGAATGGATCCAACCATTCTGGATAGCCATTTGGAACTATGCTCAAAAAGTAATCAAACTGTGCATACCCTTTGATCAAGCAGTATTTCAACTGGGCTTATAAGAGATCTTAAAAGGGGGAAAGGGACCTGTATGTGCAAAACTGTTTGTGGCAGCCCTTTTTGTAGTGACAAGAAACTGGAAACTGAATAGATACCCGTCAATTGGAAAATGGCTGAGTAAATTATGGTATATGAATGTTATGGAATATTATTGTTCTGTAAGAAATGACCAGCAGGATGAATTCAGAGAGGCTTGGAGAGACCTATATGAACTGACGTTGAGTGAAATGAGCAGAACCAGGAGATCATTACACGGCAACAACAAGACTATGCAATGATCAATTCTGATGGCTCTGATGGCTCTCTTCAACAAGGAGATGATTCAAACCAATTCCAATTGTTCAGTAATGAAGAGAGGCATCTACACCCAGAGAGACATCTGTGGGAACAGTGTGGACCACAACATAGCATTTTCACTCTTTCTGTTATATTTGCTTGCATTTTGTTTTCTTTCCCAGTTTTTTTGCTTCTTGTTCAGATTTTTCTTGTGCAGTATGATAACTGCATAAATATGTATACATAGATTGAATTTAATATATATATTAACATATTTAATATGTATTGGACTACCTACCAATTAGGAGAAGGGGTGGGGGAGTATATTATGTTGTGATTCACATTCATTTCCCTTGATATTCTTTCTGAATACAGGTGGCTCTCTCCATAGCAAGTCTATTGAAATTGGCTTGAATCACTTCATTGTTGAAAAGGGCCACATCCATTAGAGTTTATTATCAATAATCTTGTTGATGCTGTATACAATGTTCTGTTGGTTCTATTAATTTCACTTAGCACAAACTCATGTGAGTCTCTCCTTTCTGAAATCATTCTGCTGATTATTTCTTATAGAATAATAATGTTCCATAGCATACATATATCATAACTTATTCAGCCATTCCTCAACTGATGAGCATCCACTTAGGTTTCTACTTCCTTGCCATTACAAAAAGGGCAGCTATAAACATTTTTTATACATGTGGGTCTTTTTCCCTTTTTTATGATCTTTGGGATACAAATCTAGGAAAGACATTGCTGGATAGAGGATATGTCCAGTTTGATAACCCTTTGGACATAGTTCCAAATTGCTCTCCAGAATGTTTGGATCAATTCACAACTTCACCAACAATGTATTAGCATCCCAGTTTTTCCACATCCCTTCTTACAATTATCATTCTCTTTTCCTTTCATTTTATCCAATTTGAGAGAGATGTAGTGAGACCTCAGAGTTGTCCTAATTTGTCTTTCTCTGATCAATAGTGAATTAGAGGATTTTTTCATATGACTAGATATACCTTTAATTTCTTCATCTGAAAATTATGATGTTCATATACTTTGACCATTCATCAATTGAAGAATGGCTTATATTCTTGTAAACTTGAGTCAATTCTCTATATATTTTAGAAATGAGGTCTTAATCAGAATCCTTGGATGTAAATTTTTTCCCAGTTTTCTGCTTCCTTTCTAATCTTGGTTGCAAAAAATTATCTATCTTTCATTTGATAAAATTCTCTATTTCTTCTCTGACCATTAATTCCTTAATTTTTTCACAAATTTGAGAGGTAGACTATCCCTTATTCTCCTAATTAGCTTATAGTATTATTCTTTCTGAATCTGACTTTATTTGTGTGAAATGTGCTTTGTAATTGTGTTCATATAGTTCCTGAGTTTGTCTTGACAGACACCCAAATATTTCATTTTGGAATGACTTGTATTCTTATAAATTGGTTCACATCTCCATATATTTGAGAAATGATACTTCTATCAGAATAGTGGATATAAAAGTTGTTCCCCAACTTTCTGCTTGTCTTCTAAGTTGATTGCTTTTGTTTTTGCAATACCTTTTTAATTATCCATTTTGTATTACATGTTTTCTATCTTTTGTTTGTTTGTATATTCTTTCTTTATCCATATTTCTAATATAGTTCTAACAAACTCATCACTATTTACATTTAAATCATATACCCATTTTGAAATTATCTTGACAAACATTATGAAATGTTTTTCTATGCCTAATTTTTGCCATACCATTTTCAAATTATACTAGCAGGTTTTTTTTGTGTTTGTTTGTTTGTTTGTTTTGTTTCCAAATAATGAGTTCTTGTTCCAGAAGCTTGTGTCTTTAAGTTTATTAAACAGTAGATAAGGCTAGTCATTGACTACCTCTTGTGTACCTAACCTATCCACCATCCTATTTTGTAGCCAATGCCAAATAGTTTTGATGATTGCACCTTTATAATATAATTTTAAATCTGGAATAGCTAAACAATTTTTCTTTGTATTCTTTATTACTTCCCTTTGAAAGAAAATGTGGAGTTAGAGGGATGGACTCTCCTACAGTCCCTAATCTCTCCAAATACCAATGACTAAAAAATTTTTAGTGTCAGAACTCATGCAAAGATGGAATGAAATAACTTTTCATACTACAATAGCTTGGAAGGTTGGCAGAAAACATCTATGGCACCAGGGTGAGAATGGAGCATAGTCCTTAGCACAGCTGCAGCCCCAGAAAACCAGGAATGAGAACTGGGAACTACTGAAGCAATGGCAACTTCTGAGCCTCTCAGCCCACAGACAATAAGCAGATTGAAATGAAAAAAAGGACATTGCAGGGGTCTCTTTTCTCACGCTGAGATAGATTCTGTTGTTTTGCTCATACTTGGATGAGGTCATAGTCTTGGGTGGCCCAAGATTGCATTGGATCTTGAGGTTTTTATGGTCAGTTTTTGTATAGGTTCCATTAACTGCTGAGGAAAAAAAAAAAAAAGTATACTCCTGTCTCCATTCAATTTTCTCCAAAGACCAACCTATATCTTTTCTAAAATTCTGTTTACCTCCTTAACATCTTTCTTATTTATTTTGTGGGTCTATTTATCTAGCTCTAAGAGAGCAAAATTGAGATTCCCCCACTAGTTTTTCTATTTCTTCCTGCATCTCTTTTAACTTCTCTAGGAATTTGGATGCTATACCATTTAGTGCATATATCTTTAGTATTGATATTACTTCATTATCTATGGTACTCTTTAGCAAGATATAATTTCTGTTCTTATCCCTTTTAATTAGATCTACTTTTGCTTTTTCTTAGTCTGAGGTCAGGATCACTACTCCTACTTTTTTACTTCACCTGAAGCACAATAAATTCTTCTCCAGCTCTGTATGTATCACTCTGCTTTAAATTTGTTTCTTGTAAACAACATTTGTGGGATTCTGGCTTTTAATTCAGTCTGCTATCCACTTTCATTTTATGGGAGAATTTATTTTATTCACAGTTAAAATGACTAATTCTATATTTCCTACCATCTTATTAACCCCAATTAATGCATTTCTCTTTCCCTTCCCGCTTCCATTCTCTTAAGTATTTTGCTTCTTATCACCACCTCCTTCAGACAGCCTTCTCCTTTTAGCGCCCCTTCCTCTTTCTTACACCTTAAATAATAGCAAGGCAAATTAGGAGCAGAATTAAAGTAAAGGGTTAGCAGGGATAGGAAAGATATGTGTCTGTCTATGTGAGGGGATATATGTGTATGTATGTATATGTATATATCTACATGCATATATATAAATATATCCTCCCTTAACTATAGCCTACTTGGGGATAGTAGTGGGGAGGGAAATGAAGGGGAAAAAAATAATAAAGTATAAATGGTGCCCAACAGAGAACCAAAGAATAATTTACAATGATGGAAAGAAAAGATGGTCACTCATGAATATGATTTCTTCTAAGGCTATATATATATATATACATATATATTTATTCATGTACATGTATGCATATACTTTCTTGAACTGATATTTGGTGTTATATATTTTGAATTCTCCCTTATGTTCTTCACATGACAATGTCATTTTTGTTTTGTTTCATGTTGTTTTGTATTCCTTTTCTGTTTTTCTTTTTATCATCCAGTTTCTTTAAATAAACTTAAATAAATAAATAAATTTAAATAAACAGGCTAGATAAAGTGGTAAGGAAATACAAAAGGCCAATGTGAAGAAGAATGACTTAAAAAGAATAATTAATCAAATGGGAATACTGCTTTGAAAATCACAGTCCTCTTAAAGTAGAATTGGATTAATATAAAAAGGTGGCACAAAAGCTCACTGAAGAAAATAATTCCTTTAAAAAAGAGAACTGAGAGAATAGAAGCTAATGACTTTATGAGAAAACAAGTGACAATAAAACAAAACAAGAAGAATGAAAAATAAAAGACAATGTAAATTGTCTCAATGGAAAACCTATTAAAAAGGAAAATAGTTCAAGGAGAGATAATTTAATAAGTATTGAACTAGTTAAAAGCTATGATTAAAAAAAAAAAAGAGCCTAGTCATATATTTTTTTCAAGAAGGTATCAAGAAAAACTGTTCTGATATTCAGAACCATAGGGTGAAATAGAAACTGAAAGAATCCAGTAATAATTTCTGAAAGAAACCCCAAAATGAAAAATTACTGGGATATTATAGCCAAATTCCAGAGCTCTTGGGTCAAGAAGAAAATATTTTAAGCATCCAGCAAGAAACATTTCAGATATCATGGTGCCACAGTCAGGATAACAAAAGATTGAATAAAAGTGTTAATAACAGCAATCCATGAGTCACCCATGATCTTACTGTGAAAGCTTCTCTCTTATCCAAATTACATGTAATACTTGCTGATGGTATTAGAAAGACACTGCTTATAATTTTAAAGCATCCTCCCTTTATTCCTACACTATCTAATGTTTTTTAAGAGAAACGGATGCTGAATTTTGTAAAAAAAATGTTCTTTTCTTTTTCTATTATATGATTTCTTTTGCTTTACTTATTGATACAGTTAATTATGTTGATGGTTTTCTTAATATTGAATCAAAACCTACATTCCTAGAATAAACTCTTCTTGAACATATTGAATGATTTTTGTAATATATTGTTGTAATCACCTTGCTAATATGTCATTCAAGGTTTTTTCATCAATATTAATTAGGGAAATTGGCTATAATTTTCTTTCTCTGTTTAAACTTTTACTAGTTTAGAAATCAGTTCCATATCTGTGATATAAAAGAAGTTTAGCTGTGCGAATTTTTCTTTTTTTTTATTATTTTTTTTTATTCATTTTTCCAAATTATCACCTCCCTCCCTCCCTCCACTCCCGCCCCCCATGGCAGCTAATCCTATACATTTTACATGTGTTACAATATAACCTAGATACAATATATGTGTGTAAATACCACTTTCTTGTTGCACATTAATTATTAGCTTCCAAAGGTATAAGTAACCTGGGTAGATAGACAGCAGTGCTAACAATTTACATTCGCTTCCCAGTGATCCTTCTCTGGGTATAGTTATTTCTGTCGATCATTGATCAACTGGAAGTGAGTTGGATCTTCTTTATGTTGAAGATTTCCACTTCCATCAGAATACATCCTCATACAGTATTGTTGTTGCAGTGTACAGTGATCTTCTGGTTCTGCTCATTTCACTCAGCAACAGTTGATTTAAGTCTCTCCAAGCCTCTCTGTATTCCTCCTGCTGGTCATTTCTTACAGAGCAATAATATTCCATAACCTTCACATACCATAATTTACCCAACCATTCTCCAATTGATGGACATCCATTCATCTTCCAGTTTCTAGCCACTACAAAAAGAGCTGCCACAAATATTTTGGCACATACAAATCCCTTTCCGCTCTTTAGTATTTCTTTGGGATATAATCCCAATAACAGCAATGCTGGGTCAAAGGGTATGCAGTTTGACAACTTTTTGGGCATAGTTCCAAATTGCTCTCCAGAATGGCTGGATTCTTTCACAACTCCACCAACAAAGTATCAGTGTCCCAGTTTTCCCACATCCCCTCCAACATTCATCATTATTTGTTCCTGTCATCTTAACCAATCTGACAGGTGTGTAGTGGTATCTCAGAGTTATCTTAATTTGCATTTCTCTGATCAGTAGTGATTTGGAACACTCTTTCATATGAGTGGATATAGTTTCAATTTCATTATCTGAGAATTGTCTGTTCATATCCCTTTACCATTTATCAATTGGAGAATGGTTTGGTTTCCTATAAATCAGGGTCAGTTCTCTATATATTTTGGAAATGAGACCTTTGTCAGAACCTTTGTTTTTAAAATATTTTCCCAATTTGTAACTTCCCTTCTAATCTTGTTTGTGTTAGTATTGTTTGTACAGAAACTTTTTAGTTTGATGTAATCAAAATCTTCTATTTTGTGATCAATAATGATCTCTAATTCTCCTCTGGTCATAAATTCCTTCCTCCTCCACAGGTCTGATAGGTAGACTATTCTCTGTTCCTCTAACCTATTTATGATCTCATTCTTTATGCCTAAATCATGGACCCATTTTGATCTTATCTTGGTATATAGTGTTAAGTGTGGGTCCATATCTAATTTCTGCCATACTTATTTCCAGTTTTCCCAACAGTTTTTTCCGAATAATGAATTTTTATCCCTAATGTTGGTATCTTTGGGTTTGTCAAAGATTAGATTGCTATATATGTACCCTTTTTTGTCCTTTGTATCTAATCTGTTCCAGTGATCTACAGGTCTATTTCTTAGCCAGGACCAAATGGTTTTGGTGACTGCTGCTATATAATATAGCTTTAGATCAGGTACACTTAGACCACCTTCCTCTGACTTTTTTTTCATTAGTTCCCTTGCAATTCTCGACCTTTTATTCTTCCATATGAATTTTGTTGTTATTTTTTCTAGGTCATTAAAATAGTTTCTTGGGAGTCTGATTGGTATAGCACTAAATAAATAGATTAGTTTGGGGAATATTGTCATCTTTATTATATTCGCTTGGCCTATCCAAGAGCACCGAATGTCTTTCCTATTATTTAAATCTGACTTTATTTTTGTGGCAAGTGTTTTGTAATTTTTCTCATAAAATTCCTGACTTTTCTTTGGCAGATGGATTCCCAAATACTTTATACTCTCAACATTTGTTTGGAATGGAATTTCTCTTTGTATCTCTTGCTGTTGCATTTTGTTGGTGATATATAAGAATGCTGAGGATTTATGTGGACTTATTTTGTATCCTGCCACTTTGCTAAAATTCTGAATTATTTCTAATAGCTTTTTAGCAGAGTCTTTGGGGTTCTCTAAGTATACCATCATGTCATCTGCAAAGAGTGATAGTTTGATTTCCTCATTTCCTACTCTAATTCCTTGAATCTCTTTCTCGGCTCTTATTGCCGAGGCTAGCATTTCTAGTACTATATTGAATAGTAATGGTGATAGTGGGCAACCTTGTTTCACTCCTGATCTTACTGGGAAAGGTTGCAGTTTATTTCCATTGCATATTATGCTTACTGAAGGTCTTAAATATATGCTCCTGATTATTCTAAGGAATAATCCATTTATTCCTATACTCTCAAGAGTGAGTTTTTAGTAGGAATGGATGTTGGATTTTGTCAAATGCTTTTTCTGCATCTATTGAGATGATCATATGGTTTTTATTAATTTGATTATTAATATGGTCAATTATACTAATAGTTTTCCTAATATTAAACCAGCCCTGCATTCCTGGTATGAATCCTATTTGATCATAGTGTATTATCCTGTGGATGATTTACTGAAGTCTTTTTACTAATATCTTATTTAAGATTTTAGCATCAATATTCATTAAGGAAATTGGTCTATAATTTTCTTTCTCAGTTTTCGATCCAACTGGTTTAGGTATCAGTACCATGTCTGTGTCATAAAAGGAGTTTGGTAGGACTCCTTCATTCCCTATTTTTTCGAATAGTTTATATAGCATTGGGGCTAATTGTTCTTTAAATGTTTGGTAGAATTCACATGTAAATCCATCTGGTCCAGGGGATTTTTTCCTGGGGAGTTGATTAATAACTTGTTCTATTTCTTTTTCTGAAATGGGACTATTTAAGGAATTTATTTCCTCCTCTGTTAATCTAGGAAGCCAATGTTTTTGGAGGAAGTCATCCATTTCACTTAAGTTATCAAATTTATTGGCATAAAGTTGGGCAAAGTAACTCCTTATTATTTCTCTAATTTCCTCTTCATTGGTGGAAAGATCCCCCTTTTCATTTGTAAGAATAACAATTTGATTTTCCTCTTTCTTTTTTCTGAAATGATTTATCAAAGTTTTATCTATTTTATTGGCTTTTTCATTAAACCAACTCTTGGTTTTATTTATTAATTCAATAGTTTTTTTTACTTTCAATATTATTGATTTCTTCTTTTAATTTTTGTATTTCAAGTTTAATTTTTGGTTGGTGTTTTTAATTTGGTCTTTTTCTAGATTTTTAACTTGCAAGCCCAATTGGTTGATCTTCTCTTTCTCTATTTTCTTCAAATAAGCCTCTAAAGATATAAAATTTCCCCTTATTACTGCTTTAGCTGCATCCCACAGATTTTGGTATGATGTCTCATCATTGTCATTATCTTGGGTGAAATTATTAATTGTTTCTATAATTTGCTCTTTCACCCAGTCATTCTTTAAGATGAGATTATTCAGTTTCCAATTACTTTTTGGACTATTTATCCCTAACTTTTTACTGAATGTAGTTTTTATTGCCTTGTGGTCTGAGAAGAAGGCATTTATTATTTCTGCCTTCCTACATTTAATTTTGAGATCTTTATGTCCTAATATATGGTCAATTTTTGTATAGGATCCATGAACTGCTGAAAAGAAAGTATATTCCTTTCTTTTGCCATTCAGTTTTCTCCAAAGGTCTATCATACCTAGTTTTTCTAATGTTCTATTTACTTTTTAAATTTCTTTCTTGTTTGTTTTGTGGTTTGATTTGTCTAAATCTGAGAGTGCAAGGTTGAGATCTCCCACTATTATAGTTTTACTGTCTATTTCTTCTTGCAACTCTCTTAACTTTTCCTTTAGAAAGTTAGATGCTATACCACTTGGTGTATATATGTTTAGTATCGATATGGCTTCATTACTTATGCTACCTTTCAGCAGGATATAGTTTCCTTCCTTATCTCTTTTAATTAGATCAACTTCTGCTTTTGCTTGATCTGAGATAAGGAGAGATACCCCTGCTTTTTTGGCTTTACCTGAAGCATAATAGATTTTGCTCCAACCTTTTACCTTTACTCTATATGTATCTCCCTGCTTTAAGTGTGTTTCCTGTAAACAACATATTGTAGGGTTCTGATTTTTGATCCAGTCTGCTTTCCGTCTCTGTTTGATGGGAGCGTTCATCCCATTCACATTTACAATTAAAATTACTAATTCTGTATTTCCTGCCATCATATTATTCCCAGATTATGCTTTTTCTCTTGACCCCCCTGAACCCCTTCCCCAATATTCAATTTATAGACCCCCCTTGTGATGCGCAGCCCTCCCTTTTTTTTTTTTTAGTATTCCTCCCCCTCCCTCCACGTCCCTTCCCTTAGTCTCCTTTTCCCTTTTCCTCTCCCCCTTTTTAATGAGGTGAGAGAGAATTCTCTGAAAAACAAATATGACAATTATTTACTCTTTGAGCCTCTTCTGATGAGAGTAAGATTTACACAATGATTCTCCCCCTGTCTAAATTCCCTCAGATATGGTTTATTTTCTATGCCTCTTCCTGGGATGTAGTTTCCCTCTTTTTATCATTCCTTCCCCTTTTTCTGATACTATCCCCTTCCCTTTACTACACCCCCCTCCTTTTTTTTTCTTTTATATCAGTAAAATCAAATTATCCATGCATACTTTCTATATACCCACAACAGAGATATAGTTCTCAAGGGTTCTGTGTACCTTTTTCTGTTTCTCTTCAGTCTTGTGGATGTAGATGAAATTTTTTTGTTTAAGTCTGGTTTTTTTCTTAGAAACATATGGAATTCCTCTATTTCATTGAATGACCATCTTATTCCATGGAAACAGATGCTAAACTTAGCTGGGTATTTTATTCTTGGTTGCAATCCTTAATCTTTTGCCTTTCAGAATATCAGGTTCCAGGCCCTTCTATCTTTTAATGTGGAGGCAGCCAGATCTTGTGTGACCCTTATTGTAACGTGCTCTCCTGGCAGTTACAATTACTAGTCTGTCCTAGACCCACCAGAGTACCTTTGACCACTGTCCTCTGCAGTGTGAACTCTACCCGGCTCGCCTCCTCTGAGACCTTCAAAGGTCTCTGGCCACAATCTCTTGAATCTATAGTTTAATAACCGGTAGCACATTCAAGAACAGCCACGTGTAATCTTAAAAGCCTTTATTATACCTACTCACATAATGCCCTAACTGATGCCCTGACTTGTTGGTTCCCTAGTGAACACCTGGTTAGAAGACCCATGTGTTCACTACCAAAACCCTTACCTCTTTTGGCTATCCATCTCAGCTTGGCCACCCAGGCTAGGGAGCCAAGGTGAAGAACGCCAGGTTAAAGAGACCGCCTGCTGCCTGCAGTGGGCTTACATAGGGCCTGTGAGGTCACACACACACAGCCAATCAGTGAGAGAGTCACCCATTACGAAGCTATCTCAATATGGCCAGGATCCCGCCCAAGGGCAGTCCTAATATCCACAGAAATTACTTCCGGGCCTTAATCTCCCGATGTGCTGTGGCACCCATTTAAAGGCCCCTTACAATTCCCTTTCTCTTGTTTTGCGGGAACCGCACATCTCACCAAGCTAAACTTTTAGCACCAGCTATAGTTCACTTGATCCATGAGATGACAGAGTGTTATGCCCAAGGAAAAGCAGCAGATCAGTAAACAGAAGTATGACAATAAGAACCAGGCTCAACAGTGGCCCAAGTGTTCAACCCATTCATCAAAGTCATACTCGAGATAATAAGCCAAAGAGGTTGGATGCCAATGAGGTAGGATGTTAACACTGAGGTGGGAAGTCAACAAGGTAAAACATCACAATTCTAGTTAACAAATATCAGTGAGGTAGGTTGTCACAATTCTAGTTATATTTATCACAGTTCTAGACCAATTCTAGTTTCTTACAATTTTCTGTTGCACTTTTCACACTCCTAGAACAATTCTAGCTTATCACAATTCTCACCTTATTGTGGCACCTTGGTATTTAAATTGTTTTTTTCTAGCTGCTTGCAGGATTTTCTCCTTTGTGTGGTAATTCTGCAGCTTAGCCACAATATTACATGGTGTTCTTTTTTATGGTCTATTTCAGAAGGAGTTCGATGAATTCTTTCAACATCTACTTTCCCTTCTGTTTCTATTATCTCTGGACAGTTCTCTTTGATAATTTCCTGTAAAATGGAATCTAGGCTCTTTTTTTTGCTCATAATTTTCCGGAAGTCCAATGATCCGCAGATTATCTCTCCTAGATCTATTTTCCAGGTCTATAGATTTTCCCAGTAACTATTTGACATTATTCTCCAGCTTTTCTTTTTTTTTTTTTTTTTTTTGTTTTTTGTTTTTTGTTTTTTGTTTTGTTTGACTGATTCTTGGGTTCTCAATGAATCATTCATTTCTATTTGTTCCATCCTGACATCCTGACTTTTAAGGAGTTATTTTCTTCATTCACAGTTTTTAGTTCTTTTTGTAAATGCCCAATTTCATTTTTAAATGAGTTATTTTGCTCTATTGAATTTTTTTTCCATTTCCCTAATTTTTTTTTGAGAATTATTTTCTTTTGCCAATTCAGAAATCCTATTTTCTTGGGACTTTTTTATCTTCTCCAATTCAGAAATCCTACTTTCCTGTGATTTTTTTACCTTTTCTAATTCACTAATTTTGTTTCCCTGCATCTCCTGTGAATTCTTTATTTTTTCCAACTCCAATTTCATAGCTTCTCTTTCCTTTCCCCATTTTTTCTTCAAACTCTCTTAACTTTTTAATAGTCTCTTCAAGGAGAGAGTTATGTGATGGGGGGCAGGAATCATTCCCCTTTAGGTTGTTATCTGCTGACTCTCTGCTGTTAACTTCCTTGGGGTTGGATACCCGCTCTTTCTCTGTGTAGAAGGAATCTATGTTTTTTTTGGGCTTCTTGCTCATACTTAAAAAATCTTTTGGGGTCTGTCCCTGGGGTAGGAAATTATTTATTTATTTCTTTACCACCTTCCTCCCAGCCTGGAAGAATGCAGCGGCCCATGTGCCTAAGCTAAGCGAGAGCTCTGGGAGAGAGTTCCCCACCCCCTCCCTGGAAGTGTGTCAGAGGTGATCAGCACTGCTGTGCTTTGAGGGTGCTTTGTTTTAGCGGCTTCCCTGAGTTTGAAACTGAACAGTAAAGGCGACTCAAAGCCCGGCTTATGTGTCCCGGTGGGGTGTGGATGTTTGCAGCAGATGTCGTGAAAAGCCCCTGAGCTCAAACTGGGAAGTGTCTGCCAGAAACCACGGTCCCTAGTTCAAAGGTTCTGCTTCTCTGGGACTTCCATTCCACAGCCTCCAGCCAGCCGAGCCAGGCACTATGAGTTACTGCCCTGCCCACTCTTCAATCTCTTAACTACCCCGAGGTAAAAGCCTGGATTGCCTATGTTGGCCACACCCCCAGTGCCAAGATCTGCTGAGTCACCCCTGGGATCCGGGAAGATCCAATCTGGTTTTAAATTTTAAAATGGCTTAGATTTCTCTTCTGAACTGCTGTTTTATAAGCAGAGAAGAGCTAACAGCCTGTGCCAGATTGTTTTATCTCGGTGGATTCTCTGATCCCAGAGCCCTCACCAGTGTGACCGGTGCAGTGTGCCACTACCCCACCGTCTGTGCTGGCCTCTCTTCTTCCTCCCCTGGGAGCTGACCTTTCCTGCTGAAACTCCAGATTCTCTTCAGCTGGTAAGTTGTGCTTCCAGTCCTTGTGGATTCTATCAGTCCAACGCTATTTCTGAGGCTGATTAAATCTAGTTGGTTGTGAGGGAAGAAAGGAGCTTACACAGTGGCGTGTATCTTCTCCGCCATCTTGGCTCCGCCGCGAATTTTTCTATTGGGCTTGTATCCTAAGAGACCATAAAAGAGGGAAAGGGACTCACATGTGCAAAAACAAAAATGAGGTGATTCAGACTAGTTCCAATGGTCTTGTGATGAAGAAAGCCATCTGCACCCAAAAAGAGATCTATGGGAAATAAGTATGATTAAAGCCATGTCTGTTAGAATTGATCATCACTTGCTGTTGCCTATGTAATAATCTCCTGGTTCTGTTCATTTCACTTAGCATCAGTTCATGTAAGTTTCTCCAGACCTTTCTGAAATCATCCTGCTAATCAATTCTTATAGAAAAATAATATTCCATACCATTCATATATCATAACTTGTTCAGCCATTCTCCAATTGATGGACATCCACTCAATTTCTTGCCACTACAAAGAGGGCTATCACAAACATTTTTGCACATGTGAGTCCCACAAAACATGTTGTTTCATTATTTCTGTTGTTGTTTGCTTGCATTTTGTTTCTTCTTCTTCTTCTTTTTTTTTTTTTTTGGATCTGATTTTTCTTAGGCAGCATGATATTTGTAGAAATCTGTATAGAAGAATTGCACATGCTTAACATATATTGGATCACTTGCAAACTGGGGGAGGGGGAGAAGGGAAGGAAAAAAATTAGAACACATGGTTTTGTAGGAGTGAATGTTAAGAATTTTCCATGTGTATATTTTAAAAATAAAAAGCTATAATTAAAAAAGAAGTTTGGTAGAAATTTATCTTTGCTCATTTTTTTCTAGATAATTTATATTATATTGTAATTAATTGTTCTTTAATTGCTTATTTGATTCACTCATGAACCCATCTGGCCCTGTGGATTTTTTCCTATGACATTCATTAATGCTTTCGTCAGTTTCTTTTTCTAAATTGGGATTGTTCAGGCTTTCTATTTCCTAATTTGTTAATCTTGGCGATACAGTTTTTGTAAATATTCATTGATTTCATTCAGATTATCAGATCTTTTGGTATATAATTATGCAAAATATTTCCTAATGATTGTTCCAAGTTCTTCTACATTAGTAGTCATTTTACCTTTTTTTTCAATTTTAATACTGGATATTTGGTTTTCTTTTTTAAAAAAGATTCAAATTAACTAATGGATTGTCTATCTTATTTTTTTTTTCATAAAGCTAGCTCCTAGATTTATTATTAGCTCATCATTTTTGATCATTATTGTTTTCCTCTGTATCTCTTTAAATTTATCTTTGTTTTTCAGTATTTCAAATTTGATGCTCAATTGAATATTTTTAATTTGTTCTTTTCCAAGTTTTGCTCTTGTTGCTGCTGCTGCTACTGCATGATTAGTTCTTTTTGTCCCATTTTATTGATGTAAAGATTTAAAGAAATACATTTTTCCCTATGTACTGCTTTGACTGTGTCTCATAAATGTTGTTTTATTGTTGTCATTCTCTTTAATGAAAGTTATTGTTTTCAAGATTTTTTCCTTGACCCATTTATACTTTAGGATTAGATTCCTTAGCTTCCAGTTAATTTTAATTTATTCTTTTATTGCCCTTTTGTTAGGGTCAATGAAGCACTGTTCTCTCTTTGAGATGTGCCATGGAGCCTGTATGCCACATCAGCTGGTAGGGCAGGGCCAGGAGCAAAAAAGGGGCTTGGCCTCTGAGGCAGGAGGTTGTCTCTGACAGGAGTTAAGGAACAACTATAGGTTTCTTGAGATGGAGAGGGGCATATTCTCTTGCTAGATTTCCTCCTGGGATGCAGTGCTAACTCCAGAAGCCTCCCATCTGGGGATCCACCTACACAGTTCTGAGCGGGCTGGGCATGATCAATCCCAGAAGAGAGGCAGCATAAATAGACAGCTTTGAACAGAACTAGCACTCTTATGCTCTTGCTCCTACCCTCTTGCTCTCCTGCACTCTTTCATTGTTGCTTCCTGCTACCCCCACTGAGAGTATGACTGAATAAAGACAGAATGGTCGCACCTCCTGGTCAGTCTTCTTTGTGTGATCTAGGTTGAAGCCTGAAGGCAGGTGAACTGGTCTAGTATTGGCCACCAATGGGTAGGCAGATAGAGTAGCCTTATATATTGATAAATTTTTGTAACTGTATAGGAATACTGGCCTCTCTCCAGAAATGATACATTTGGCACAATCTTATAGATAGGACAGAAAAATAGGCCCCATGAAAACAGTGCTTCAAGCACCAGAGAACACACAAAAGGCCCTTTGAAAGGGAAGGACAAGGAAGAACATTGGCAAGGTCCATCATTAGGATTTTGGAGAGGACTGGGATATTTATGATGGGGAAGGCCGCTGGATTCCAGAAAGAAGAAGGAAAGTTGCCCCTATTAAAACAGGAACTGAAAAAGAAGAGAAGGAGATGACCCAGGAAATGCCTGAAACAGCACCATAGCAGAGAGATAACTACTCTTGCTTGATCAGCTTAGTAATTGGATCCAACATACTTCCTTTCCCATCCCCTTCTTTTGTATTTCATGGGCTCTATGTAGCCATTATTGTATTGTTGCTTCTTTTGCTTTTACCTACTTTGCTAGGATGCTTTATGTGTATTCTTAAAAAAATTCCAGAGAGGTGCTTAAGGAAGAGCTTCTCATTCATCAACATGAGAACACTTGGTCTTATTGATTAAAGAGGGGGAGATGTAAAGGGCAAAGACAGAGTAGCCTAAAGGGATGCTGCAGCATTTGTTGTATATATTTTTTGTTGCATTATGATCTGAAAAAGAAAACTTTTAACATTTCTCCTTTTTACATTTATTTTGAGGTTTGTGTCTTATTATATAGTTTGTTTTGTGTAGGTGGCATATACTTCTAATAGAAAGCTATATTCCTTTCTATTCCCATTCAATTTCCCCCAAATGTCTGTCATATCTAATTTTTCAAGATTCTATTATGTTCTTTCAATTATATTTCTTAATTGTTTTCTACAGTTAATTTTTATTCTTTTCTTTCCAAGCTGTTGGCTCTCTTTTGTATAAATCTGATTTCTTTTTCCAATTTTATTATACTTTTCTTATTAAATTTTTACAATTTCTCATAAGTCTTTTCATAAAGACTTTCATATTCATATTCATTTTTGAGGTTTTACATATAGATATTTTAAATTGTTTTACATTATTGTCTTCTTTTGAGTTTGTGTTTTAACATTCCCTGTCACTGTAGTAGATTTCTGTGATCAAGGTAGTGTCTTTTCTGCCATGGGTTCTGGGACTACTTGTTTGTCTTCTCTGATGGGGCTGGAGTCTATTCTGCCACTAACTTACTGAGGCTAGAACAAAGGCTTCAGTTCCTAATCTATGTTATGGGTAACAGCTACCCACTGGCTTTACCTGACATTGCTCTGAGATACACTCCCCTCTTATTCAAATAAGAATGACTTTTTCTAAAGTCCTTCTAAGTAATTGTAAGCTGGAAAGTTGTTTCACTCTGTCTTTTATTGTATTCTGTTGCTCCAGAATCCATTTAGAAGGTTGATTTAATGTTGCTTCCAAGGAAAGCCGAGAAAAGCTGAGGCAACTTCTTAACTTTTCTTTGCCACTTTGACTCCATCTACAACTGAGCCTTTTTGACCTAATGCATATAGAGGTGAAGGAATCTTTATCAACCAAAGTTAAGTGCTTCGATATTCTTTTTGCATATCCTTTTCTATGCTCTATCTAAAGATTATTGAATGAACTGTGAATATCCCATTTTATTCTACTACTAAATATAAACTACCATGGTAGTAATCTGAGTCAAGTCCATCGACATTGAGGACATAAACAAAAAATAATACATTCCTTGCTCTTAAGTGTTCACATTTTAGAAAATGCTATATGTGGGGCATTTTATCAGTAGGATATAAAATCCAAAAGGTTCTTAAAATGCCACAGAAAAGTAGATTGCTATGCATTTTCTTTAGTGTTATTTTCATTAATCCAAAATAAATCAGTTTCTAATGTCAATACATTTGATGGAGCTAAGGACTTGCATTTCAAGATCTTAATTCTCTGGCACAGAAATAATTCAAAGCAGCTATCAAATTGATGGTAAGGTCTCTGCCAGAAATGACAGGTTGCATTTTCCTGAGGATGGTTCCATTGGATGATAACAGTAGGATAATCAGCCTGGAAAGAGTTCTGTGTTCCTGGGAACACTGTCATACTCTTCCAATGTTAGTAGTAAATATATGGTGATGAGGTGACTGATTCTTACCAAGATTTGCACCTCTTGGGTATGGATTATCGGGAGGTGCTAGTTATATCCTTAGCTAATTGTTTAAACTTTTTTTTTTTTTTTTTTTTTTTTTTTTTTTTTTAATTTGGAGGGCTCTAAAATGAAGGGTCAAAGATCATCTCTACTTTTGCCTGAGAAAAAAATAATGGACATTGTAGTAGTGGTTTTACTCACCAATTACGTCCTTTCTGCTTATCTTTATTGCTTCAGCCAGGATGAATTGCTTGGTTAGTTACAGTTGAGCAATATTCATTGTTAATGGTAACTTAGATGATTGGGCTCTTATTCATAAGAGTTGTTCACTTTTGTTATGTACATGAAAGACAAGGTTGACTAGAAGCAAGACCTATATTTTCAAAGGAGGAGTATCAAGTTGTTCCCAGAGACCCTGGCAACAGAATGCTGGTCTGTCAGAGGACAACTACTAGGAGATTGACTCTCTGGCATAATTTGTAGCTCTTTCTTTCTCAAGGTGTTTCATTATTTTAGAATCTCAAGAAATTCTTTATTGAGGTGGTTATTGATCTGGATCTTAAAGGAACAACAAAAATTTTAATGTGGAAGTCCATAAGCATTTTTATACAGCCAATTATGTTCCAGTATTATAGTAAGTGCTTTACAATAATCTCATTATAACATCATCATAACATTGAGATTTGAAAAAACTGAGGTAGAGATTAATTGATTTGCCCATTGTTGCACTGTTAGCAAATATCTAATACATAATTTGAATTTAGGTCTTCCTGACTTCAGGCAATGTACTCTGTACAGTGTGTACTGTGTCACCAACTGTTTTAAGTCAGCCAACAAGTATTTATTGCTTACAGTATGATACACATTGTGTTAAATAAGGGGCATATTAATGCAAACAGGTAAGATGGTTCATATCCTCTAGGGTGTTACATTAGAATAGGGAAAGCCTGATATGTATTGCAAGTCTTAGCCACAGAGGATTGTTTTAGATTGAGAAGACATAAAAAAGGTGACTAGATTCATAGAGCAGTTGATTTTTTTCCCTTTCAGGAGGCATTGATTTAATATTCTTCTTCTACCCATAATTGAAAATTTAAAGAGGAGGTCATATTTCTGATAATAGAGATCAAATAGTTTGATAAGTTTCACTTAAGCAAGATGATACTGATATGAATTATCAATATGATAGAGAACTACTCATATATTTATAATACTTTAATAAAATATTTTAAAGTTGTTTCTTAACAATAACATCTGAGACAGTTAGTCAAACTATCATTATCTCAGTCTTATGGATGAAGAAAATGAATCCTGCAATTTTAAAAGCAAGAATTTAACTCTGGGTTTCCTCATTTTTCTTTGTGATGGTTATGGAGGGGAATACTGTAGTTGGGCCTAGTGGTCTACAGGTTGTGAGTGGGGGAGGAGATTAATGGTATCTCTAGAGTTCTCAAGCTTGGGTTCTCAAAACTGTCCCCAATAGTATCCAAGAGGAGGTAACACCAAATACAATTTTCATTACACTAAGTTGATATGGTCTGACAGGAAAATCCATTTTTTAACTGAATGACTAGAGTGGAAAGGAAAGATGAGAGAAGAATACCATATGTTGGTATTTGCCTACTTCCTGCTTTTGCCCTGGATTTCATAAAACTCAACATATTATAAAATAATGATGATTTTTAGGGTATTTTAAACTTTCTTTTCCTAGAAGTTTAAGTTAAACAGGTCTTGCTTAATTGGTATTGAACATTTCTTACAGTGTTTTCAAGCTTGACAAAATGGGTTCAATCTAAGTTCAGTTGGAGACTTCAGCTGACAAACCTGCTGTTGATTGGCCTCAACTGTGTTCCCATCCCTAGGCAATATCAGCCTTCCCTAGATCTGTTCTGGGATGAAATAGCGCTGAGAGCTTCAATTTTGCAGGAACTCATATTAGAAGCTATTTCTCTTTTAAATAATAACAGAATTCTCGTCAAAGTGGGCAAGTAGTAGAGTTTCATAAAGCTGACAAGGATATTGTGGCCCTGGATTTGAATCAAATGTTTAATTATTCATTGAAAGAAGGTTGTTTGAAGCCTTCACACTAGAGAAGGCTTTATTGGTTTTATTACTTAGGGAAAGTGATAATTTTGTATTAAAAACATAGAGACCAATTTCTTTGTTAAACAAGTCTGATAAAATGCTAGTCAAAATATTTCTGTTAAATAAGAGGAAGGAGGTGCTATGCCCATCTTCTTGATACTCCCCTCTCCTCCATCCCCATTCTAGCTTTTTATTTCTTTTATCAATATTGTGGTCTCCAAATCCAGAGGGACTACTATAATAATAGGTAGCCTTTAAGATATTTTTGAACTTGAGAAACAATCTGACAATTTTTTTGTATTTATGTCAGCCTCAGACTAAAATCTTTGGCTGACTCATAATAACTTGTCCCCTTGCTTCAGACACTGTCTTAAACCTCAGAGGAGTCAGGCATTCAGTTAGCTTAAGTTGGGAATAATCATGGGAGGTCATCTGAACCGAATCAGGGGTTCCAAAATGATTGATGTACCTCAGAGGTCATGTGGTGCAACAGGAACAGATAAACTTTATAGTAGGATAAGAAATAGGACTATGTCAGTGGAGGACACATATTGTATAAATATCAGTGGGCAGATCCCAACAAAACAGAGTGTACTCTGAGCCTGTCAAACAAGGATCATTTTTACTAAGTGTCCAGGGTTCATCAAAAGACTGGCAATGAAGATTTGGACTATAGCAAGACATGAAAGCACCTAATAAATAGAAGGGAACAATAATCTGTGTCACTAAGAAAGACTTATGCTCCTGAAATCATAGGAGAATATATACTGAAATCAGAATAAATAAAATAGCAGGAACTGAAATGGATCTGAAGTTAGAAGGTTTGAGTTCAAAACCCAGTTCAAGTATTTACCATTGATAAAATCTTTGGTATGCCATTTCATATCTTTGATTTAAATTTGCTCATCTTTAAAATAATGAATTTGATTTAATGCATTAACTGAGAGAGTACTTCAGTTCCTTAAGAAATAATGAATATGAAGAAATCACAGTGATATGGGAAGATGTAGATTAACTGATGGAGAATAAATAAAACAAATGCAGGAAAACAATGCATAATGACATCAAATGTACATCAAGCATCAAAGGAAGAAAGAAAGAAAATAAATAAGTGTCATATATCATAATGGCCAAGTTTGGCCTCAAGAAAAAGAGGAAAAATGAGTATCATACATTGATTATACTATCAGAATCAATGTATGCATCTCTCTGTCTTTTTTCTTTCTTTCTTTTCCTTCTTTCCTTTTTAAAATGAAATATAACTTACATAGAGAAGGAGGGGAGAATATATACTTAAAATAAATGTGGTATATTAGTAAAAATGTAATAATAATTTTTTTAAATTTTAAAATGATTAATCTCTAGTTTATGTTCTTTCTATCTCTGAATTCAGTTTTTCATGGAATAGATGTGAGAGCAGGAAACTTGAAGAGAGAATAGTGCAAAAGAAAAATGAAAAGAATATGGTTTCTAGTCTTAGCTTTTGCATTGTTGTGTGGATTTGAACCTTTTAGATCCAATTTGCTCTTCTGACAAATATAGGTTGTAGACTAAAATATGAGTCCCTCCACTTCTAAAATTCTGTAATGGATGATTGGGTAGTTGACTAAGGGAATGAAATAATGGGATGAGAAATGTTAACAGGACTAGAGAGTAATATTGAATTTTCTATAAAGGAAATGGGAGAAAAGTCTGAAAAGAATCCAGAGGTCACAATTTGGAGCAGATTTTCTCTAAGGTATTTTCAGCCCTTAAGTTTCTATGACTCTTGGCATATACCTATATCTCACAGACCATACCAAAATAATGTCAGGTGGGTACTTGATTTGGGTATGAAGGGTGATATCATAAATAAATTAAGAGAGCAAGGGATTATTTACCTGTCAGATCTTAGGAAAAGGAAGGAATTTATGACTAAAGAACTAGAGAACATTATGAAATGCAAAATGGACAACTTTGGTTTACATTAAATTAAAAATGTTTTGCACAAGTGAAATCAACACAAACAAGATTATAAGGGAAGTACAAAGCTGAGAAAAACATTTTCCCAGACAATGTTTCTCAAAGCAGACTTATTTCTAAAGTATATAAAGAACTGTGCCAAAATTTGTAAAAAATATAAGTAATTCTCTGGCTGATGAATGATCAAAGGATATGAAAAAACAATTTTCAGATGGTGAAATTAAAGCCATCTCTAGTTACATGAAAAATTCTCTAAATCATTATTTGTAAATTATTATTGATTAGAGAGATGCAAATTAAAAAAATTCTGGGACAAGATCTCATACCTCTCAGATTGGCTAAGATAAGAAAAAAAGAAAAGGAGAGAAAAAGATAATAATAAATATTGGAGGAGATGTGGGAAAATTGAGATACTAAGTCATTGTTAGTAGAGTTGTGAATGTTCCAATCACTCTGGAACAATTTGGAACTGTACCTGAAGGGTTAAAAAAACTGTGCACACTCTTTGATCCAGCAGTGGCACTACTGGGTCTATGTCTCAATAAAATCATAAAGGAGGGAAAAGGACCCACATGTGCAAAAATGTTTGTAGCAGCTCTTTTTGTAGTGTCAAGGAACTGGCAAATGAGTAAATCCCCATCATTTGGGGAATGGATGAATTAGTTATGGTATATGAAAGTAATAGAATATTGTAGTGTTATATAAATCATGAACAAGCTGATTTTAGAAATGCCTAGGAAGATTTACATAAACTGATGCTAAGTGAAACAAGCAGAACTAGTAATACATTGTACACAGTAACAGCAAGATCGTGGGATGATCAACTATGAAAAACTTGGTTCTTCTCAGTGGTTCATTGAACCACTCCAAAGATCCAAGGCAATCCCAATAACTTTGGATAGAAAATGCCATCTGCATACAGAGAGAGAACTATGGAGCCTGAATATAAATCAATACATGCTATATTAACATTTTTTCTTTTGCTTATGTTTTATTCTCTAATGTTTTTCCTTTTTGTTCTGAATTTTCTCTTCCAATATAATTCATAAAAATGTTTATTAAAAAAAATGAATGTACATGTATAACCAGAAAAAAAAATCTATGATTCTATAAGAGTCAGGATAAAGAGTTAAAGATAGGAAGGGGAAAAAAACTGATGGAGATGAGAATAAACAAAACATTAGAAAAATGTCAAGAAAAGCAGATATATGTTGTTTTTGTTTTGTTTTTCCTATTCATGCAACAATTTCATAATCGAATCTGAGTTTGGCTAATTTAAATATGAGCTCAAAGAATTGATTTATAATTCAACAAGTATTTATTAAAAACTATAAAGTTACAAAGACAAAATGAAAAAAGTACGTACTCTCAAGAAGATTAATTTTTTTTTTGTTTGTTTCTTTTTCATTTAGAAATTTTAGGTTGTAAATACATATTCATTTTTTACATATTTCTATATAAAATCATGCTGAAAGAGAAAGAAAAAAAAACAGAAAAATTAAAGCGATATGCTTTGATATACATTGAGTTGCCATAGTTTTCTTTTCAGATGTAAATGGCATTTTCCATGCAAAATTTATTGGAATTGACTAGCATCACACAATCTTGCTGTTGTTGTGTACAGTGTTTTCCTGTTTCTGCTCACTTTACTCAGCAACAATTCATATAAGTCTTCCATATACCATTTATTCAGCCATTCTCTAATTGATAGATATATATTCATTTTCTACTTCTTTGCTACAAACTTTTTTTTTAACTTAATGGTCTTTTTGTTTCTTTTATAATCTCTTTGTACTATAGATCCAGTAGTGACACTACTGGATCAAACCATGTAAGGTTTTATAATCGTTTGAGCAAAGTTCCAAAGTACTCTTTAGAACATTGGGTTTGTTAACAATTCCATCAACACTACATTAGTGAAAGAGCTTATTTTCTTATGAAAGAGGCAAAATGTTCATATATAGATATGTGAAATATAACTTTAGTATAAAATAAAATAAATAAATCATGATAAAGGTAAACTTGGAAGACAATTCATGTACCCTAAACTTTACAAATCCCAAAATCCTCATAAGAAATTTTATAGCAACATCTTCTGAAACCCATGAGTTAAACAAACATAAAACCCTTAAGTAGACATGGTAGAATAATGGATTCATGTATTAGTGAAACATATCAATGATCTTAGAGATCATTGAGCCTCAGGAAATTACATTTCCAGGTTCTTTCTCTTCTTACCTTTTCCTCTACAAAAAACCCCATCACATCAGATTGTTCCTATTCTGAATAACAAAAACTAAAAAAAAAACTATTTGTTCCAAAGAACCAGTTGTTTATCCTGCTTGTAAACCTCTAAGAAAAGGGCTGAGCTTTTTGCCAACTTGTATCCTACCTTCCACTGTCTCCTCACAATGCTCCCCTCCCTTCCCCACATATATATACCTGGCTATGGTCTCTACTTTCATATTTTAATCAATAACAGCAATAGCCATAAAGAAGACAGGAATATTATGGATGAGCTTATTATCTTCTGAAATTGGTCACTGTGGAGACAAACAGTCAGGCCCTGAGCAGCAGGGGGCTGCTCCTTCACTCCTCCACAGGGAAGCAGGCTCTGTCCCCCTAGTCAAGGAGTGAGAAATTATCTTGTTCCTGAGTAACCAGCTCATGAGATATAGATGAGAACAGAACAAGAATTAGAATTGCAAAGTTGGAAGGGGTCCCAGGGGTCATAAAGTTCTACCTCTAGCCAAGGCATAAATCTTTACAATATACAATAAGTAGTCATCTTATCTATACCTGCACATACCCAGTGACAGGGAACTCACTACACTTTTTTTTTTTTTTTTTTTTTAACAGAATTCTATTACTGGAATCTTCTGTTTTATGGGAAGATTTTCCTCATATTGAGCAGAAAACCGTCAAACTGTATCTTACCCCTGGTGTCTTCATCCCAGTTCAAATGACACTTCCTCTAAGAAGGATTCCCTGATTCCTCTGACTGTAACAGCATTCTATAACCTCCTATAACACTTTGTTTTGCAATGTTATAATGTAGGTAGCATTTAAAATACTGCATCGATCTATGTTTTTGTTTCATTTCTCTCAGATTAAAATCGTTACTGTCTAGTGCCTGTAAAGAAAGGATACTGTGTCTCAGTTAAACTATATCTATCCTGGCACTGAAGAGAGACTTGCATTCAATAAATGCTTGATAAATATTCGCATGACACTCATGAGAAAGAAAAATGGGTGATAAACCTAGCATTTTATCAACTCATGTTTGTGCTATCACTTCTAATGTGTATGTGAAATAGAGAGATATTAAATAAGGAATTATTATGTAAATGACCAGCTTAGAGAAGTTTATCCAGGAAATTTTTGCTGTTACTGAGTTTTTGGTTTTTGTTGTTGTTCTGTTTTGTTTTTAATTTCCTCTAAGCTGGCTGAGTAATCAGAAAAACAAAAAGAGGTTCTCAAGAACAATTCCTGTTGCCTCTCATTATTATCCCCTTCTTTCCCCCTTTCCATTAAGTTTTTCTTTATATTTCATGTTCATTTGTATTAGAAAATTCTTGGAAGGCTTTATTTCCAAAGTATGTGAATTACATAAGACCGCACCATTATAAATGTTATGTTCTTCATTTATAAAAGAAATGGAGTTGAATTATGACCTACTTTATTCTGAATGCCTTGTATCCAAGATCACATTAGATTGGTCAGGGTTTTCTTTCATCTGCCTCATCAGTTTATAAATACTGAGATTCTAATTCATATAAATTTTCAGTTTTTTTTTTTGTTTTCATAACAGCTGTTTTCTAGTCCTGTTTATCCTATTCTGTACTTTTGAAGCATTTTTCTCTGTCATTGTTTTTGATTCTATATCTTCTTCCTCTCTTTCTGTCTTTTTGCCTAATTCAATATCTTTTTAGTTTAACTGTCTGTCTTTGTGTCTCTGTGTGTGTGTGTCTCTTTCTCTGTCTCTTTCTGTCTATCTCTGTATATAAATAGATATATAGAGATACATATAAATATAGATACCCATTTCTCTCTATCTCTCTATTTTTCTCTTGTTTGTGTTTCTTTCTTTTTTCCATGAATAGAAATTCAGATATTTCCCAATAAAAATTTCCCAATTGAATTTTTACTTTTTAAATAGCCTATTAAGCCTTCATTTCATATCCAAATTTGATAAACATATCTATTCCTTTACATAGACTTTTGATAAAAACTCTGGAGTGTAGAAGAAGAGTGATATATAGAGTGCTAGATTGTATATCTCTTCAAGTGGACATCTTTAAGCATTGTACATGCTTTACGACTAGTCATTCAATTTGCTCCAAGTCTATTTAATATGCTGTTGTCAAAAACACACATTACTCAGTCTTTTCTATAATCTGTTTTTCTCATGTATTTTAATAAGATCAGGTAAACCATATATGCACTATTGCCCTGATTGAATAGCCTAATTATTTTGATACTTCAATGAAATTGTGCCCTCACCAATATTCATAGGTCCTCCAACAAGGCAGAGTACAACCCATGCATCTCATCCTGTATAACTCTTGTCTATACTAAAATTGATGATAACAATAGTTAGCATTTATATAGTATTTTATGTTTAAATATACTATATCACTTGATCCTCCGTTTTCTTATTTAAATTCTTCATAGGGGAATGTCCATATTTATGAGTAGGTAAATTCAGATACTACAATTTTTCAGTTATTCTCTAATTAATGGCCATCTACCTTTATTTCCAGTTCTGTGCAATTTATCTTTCAGTTATACTTCCTTGTATCATCTTTCCTATACAAGTAATACCTTATATCTTGCTTACATATTGTGTGCCTCTATATATCCTTTAGATGACTCATAACTTCAATTTTTTGGAAATCCTCATTTTATTTTTACCTACTCCTAAATATGGATATTCCTCAAAACTCTATCCTGGGTCTTCTTATTTTCTCCATCTATATCATTTCAATTTTTTAGTCTCTCATCCTGAATGGATTCACTTATTTCCATTTTGATCATAACCAGAACTATTTGTCCAGCTTTAACCTCTATCCCTATCTTTAGTCTTGCATATCCAGTTGTCTCTTGGACTTTTTTAAATTGAATACCTCACAGATAAATTAAACCCAATGTGTCTAAAACTAAACTCAATATTACCCACTTTTTTTGTAACTTTCCTCATACTGTTCTGAGTGTACCCCTATTCTACCAGTCACCCAGACTAGCAACATAAGCATTTTCCTCAACTCCTCATATTCAATATATCCTGTTGCTTCTATCCTCTTAATATTTTTCATATATTATTCCTCTTTTATATTACCATCAGTCTGATATAGGACCTTATTTTCTGATGATTGAAGTACTACTATAGTCTTCTGGTTGGTCTCTCTAATTCAAGTTTTTCCCCATTCTAGTAAATTCTCTATTCACTTGTCAAATCAATCTTCCTAAATATATATATATGTATATGTATATTGATTATGTATTTCTTTTAATGGTTAAATTATAGTTTTCCCTTATTTCCAAAATTAAATATAAAACCTTATGTTTGATATAAACAATAATTCAAACCAACCTCATTTTTTTCAGTTTTCAAAAATCTTACTCTCCCCAAATGCACTCTATGCCTTTTTTTTTTTTTTTTTTTTTTTTGTAGAAGACCAAATATAGATTTACTTTTAGTCCAGTTTTAGTTTATTGTAAACCTCTTGGTCATTCTGCATCTTGCCTAAAAGTGGACTAGGACTGAGCTATCCCCACTTCTCAGGCTCCCCCACCCCCATTCCTTAAAGGGGAATATGGTAGACTCCTTAGCTGAGGAGCTTTGGCAAATTTTCTCAGAAGCCTGACTCCTAGGACACTGGCTTCAATTACAAAAAAGTGGCTAGTTTTTACTACTAGGGTCTTCTGGCTGGCTTACCAATTCAGGCACTTTCAAAATGAGCTACAGCTCAGGAAATTGAGGCCAGAAGGACACCCTTCAAAAGGGGTCTGAGGGACCTGTTGTGTGCCTGTTAGCTGCTGCTTTTCCATAAAGCACTGGAATAAATTCACAAGTGGTTCCCCCCCTGGTTTTGCTCCCCCCACCATGTCCCTTCCGAGTGGGGAAAACTACAAGTGGCACTAATGGGGGGAGCTAAGGGAAGTTTGTCTAGGAGGATCATTAAAATGAGAAAAAAAATATATATATATATAAATACCATTGCAAATTATGTAAATATTAGCTACCATTACTTTAAAAGATCCTATGCTAAAATTGAGAAATAATACTCCTAGGAAAGTGTTTCTCAACACTATAAAATAGACCAGTTCTTTGGATGGGTTTTTCCTATGGGGGGGAAGAATCTTGGAAACTGCTCATAGGCCTTAAGGCCTATGGGGGAGGAAGCTGGAGAGGCCTGGGATGTGTGGGAAGACAGAAGAACAGAGGTAGTTATCCTGGGATTGAGGAAACTGGGGAGCTCCAACTCCAGGGAAGAGATCCCCTAACTGAGGCTGGAAGGCATGGGGCTGAACAGCTCATGGTTGGAGGGAGAAGGTGATGAGGGACTGAGAATGCTGGCAAGCTCTCTCCAGGCCCAGAGAATGGCCTCATTTCTCCTTGAGGGAGGCGTAGATCTTGAAACAGCCCATATTAGTGGTGCTATTCCTTAGAATGATCTCAGTGCGGTAGTTGCCATTGCCCAGAGAAGGTGGCAGCTTCACAGGAGGTATTTTGAAGGTGGTTTTGGGCAGGGAGTAGGTTCCCTTCTTAAAGGGGCAGTGACAGGGTAGGCCATAGGTATGGAGAGGCTCAGGGCAGGGCTCCCCAGGTGGAATGAAGGAGTCAATTGTCTCACATATATCTTGATAGGTGCAGCTTCCAGTCTTTTTAATAGAAGGGATTTGCAACCAGAATCCAGGAGCCACTTCTTTATCCAAAGCTACCACTACCTGCAAAGGAGAAGTAATGGGTACAGCAGTCTTGATCTCCAAGCCAATGGTTACTTTTCCAGGGATGTTGATACTGGGTCATCTTCATTATCACAGTTTTGTCAAGAAAAATCATTGACCATATACAGGGAGAATGGACCCTTACTAGCGGGAGCAGGCCTGGGAAAAGACACAACTAAAAGCACGAGGAGAGGAAGGGACTTCATGGTGTCTGTCAGTCAGCAGATGCCTGCACTCTATGACTTAATGACAATGGCCTCCTTGTTGCTCTCACAAAACATACTATTTCCTAGTTTCATTCATTTTCATTGACTTTCTGCATGTGTAGAATTCATTTCCTTCTAATTGCTGTTTTCTACATTCTTTGGCTTCAAAATCCCATAACATTTATTAAATGCCTATCATATCTGTTAAGCTCTGGAGATGCAAAAAAGATGAAAACAAAGCAAACAAACAACAATAACAATGACAAAAACTCTCAGGGACACAATATGCAAGCTATTCTATGTAAACAGAGGCTTATACAGTATGAATTAGTGATAAAGAAGGTGGGGAAATAAGTACTATTAAGGAAGCTCAGGAAAGGCTGTTTATTGAATGTTGACACAGGATCACTAGAAGATTTTTTTTTTTCTTTTTAAGGCTAATTCTTTATTTCAAGAGGGAATTTCACTAAAATAGAGTTGAAATTTGCAGCTGTAATTCTGCCTACTTTCTTTCCTCCTGTTCATTTGTATACCTGTTAAGCAGCTATCTGCATTATTTTTCCATGAAAAATGAAGAACCTGCTCTATAAACAGTCCATGCAATTAAATATAGTATTGTAAATAAACATTTTTCATTTTCTTGGTATTTCCTATGTAAATTGTTATGCTTCACTCTTAGTTTCTATGGATGTCATTTAGGATGCTCTATAACTATTTAGGTATTCATCCTATTAAGAAAGAAAGTCAATTTGGAATTATGTTCCACTCATGATGTTATACATGCCCAATTACCTGCTATTCATGAAATTATACATGTTCAATAATTACTACTTTAATTCACAAATACTCAAAAGCCCATCCATTTTACAACACATTCTTTCCAATTTCTAATAAGAAAAAAATGAATATCAAAACAATTCTAAAATTTCACTCAACATCCAGCAAACAGGCAAACATTAATAAATATCACAATAGTACAAATAGTTGAGATGATAGAAAGACTGCCACATTAATAACAGTCTTTCATAGTTATGATAATTAACTGAGCCATTCTGAAAAAAAAATTGGAGTTTTTTAACAAAATGGCTAAAATGTTAATCGTCTCCACCCAGAAATTCCTTTGTGAGGCATCTAAATGTTGTATGACAAGGATAAAAATAATTAAAAAAAAGTATACACACTAAAATATTTGTAGTAAGATTTTCATTCATAAAAAATACATACATGCATACATACACACAGACACACAAACACAAATACACATATACCTATATATACATATATGTAACTATCAAAATGAGTAAAAATATAGAGAAGAAAAAATACAGGATTGTATTGGGATATTACTGACTATAAGAAACAATAAATGTGATGAGCACAAAGAAGCATAAGAAGACAATGTGAATATAAATCAGAAAATTATAAATTATACACAAGGACTTTAATAAAGTAAATGTAAATAAAAACAACAACAAAGAACAAAACTGAAATTAAGTGTTTTTATATTATGATAAAACTTGATAAAGAAAATGTATAAAAAAGGAAATTCCCCCCTTCCTTTATAAAGGTGAAAGACTATGGATGTAAAATATTAAGAATGAGGCCAGATTCTTTTTGTGTTGTATTGTGTGTGTGTGTGTGTGTGTGTGTGTGTGTGTGTGTGTGTGTGTGTGTGTATAGGTTAGTTTTAATGAAACTCCTCCTACTAGGTTAGTTTTAATGAAACTCCTCCTACTCTTTTATTCTTTTGGAGAGGAAGATAAATAGGGTTAAGTGACTTGCCCACATTCATATAACTAGTAAGAATCTGAGGCTTCATTTGAACTCAGGTCCTCCTAACTCTAGGGTCTCTATCCATTGAACTGCCTAGTTGCCCCTTATTCTTTTTGTTGTTGTTGTTGTTTGGGTTTTATTTTTTTGTTTGTTTGTTTGTTTTTTTAGGAGTGGCTTTCTATAAGGGGAAATTATAAGAATATCTTCACAAATGTAAATGTTATAAAAGCAAAGGCAATTTGCTATTCTGTCATTTTAGTTACATCTGACTCTTTGTGACCCCATTTGGTGTTTTCTTGGCAAAGATACTAGAATAGTTTGCCATTTCCTTTCTAAAATGAGAAAACTGAGACAAAGAGTGTTAAGTGACTTCCACAGTATCACACAGTTAGCGAGTAATTGTCTAAGACCAGATTTGAATTTATAAAAATGTCTCCCTGACTCTAGGCCTAGCACTCTACCCAGTGTGCCACCTAGCTACCTCTTAAAACATATTTCAATATTAATTTTTAAAATGTGTTTTAGAATTTTGCCAGGAATACAAATGAACCTTGCTTACTTAAATTTTGCAAAGTCTACTATATTCCCCTTTTTGAATAGTATCTGCAACGGCTCTTTGTGAACATCGGTATGACATATTACTTTCTCTCATTCTGATGTCCTTCTATCTTTCTCTAAACCTTTTTAAATAGCATTGACAGGAGCTTAGCAATCCCTTCTTCAAGTTCTTTCATTACCCCAGGAAGTAGATCACCCAGGTCTGCTTATTTGAATTTATTGAAGGCAACTTGGTTCTCTCTCACTACTTATTCACTTATCTTTGTTTTCACTTCTCTGCCAATGATTTTTGTGCTTCCTTTTGCAGCACAAAAAATTATTCTCCTGAAAGAGGAACAGATGCAAAATAAAAGTTGAGTAGTTTTGCCATTTTGTAAAGTTTGAAACTGAAGCTTGTGTGTGTGTGTAAAAGGCTGGAGTGAATTTATTATGCTTCAGGTGAAGTTTAAAAAAAAAGAAAAAAAAAAGCAGGGTGAGCAATCCTAATCTCAATCAAGCAAAACCAAAAATAGATCTAATTAAAAGAGGTAAGGAAGGAAACCATATCTTTTTTTTTAATTAATAATTTTTATTATATATATATTTTTATAATATTATCCCTTGTATTCATTTTTCCAAATTATCCCCCCCTCCCTCTATTCCCTCCCCCCGATGACAGGCAATCCCATACATTTTACATGTGTTACAATATAGCCTAGATACAATACATGTGTGTGAATATCATTTTCTTGTTGCACAATAAGCATTAGATTCCGAAGGTATATGCAACCTGGGCAGACAGATATTAGTGCTAACAATTACATTCACTTCCCAGTGTTTCTTCTCTGGGTGTAGCTACCTCTGTCCATCATTGATCAACTGGAAGTGAGTTGGCTTTTCTTTATGTTGAAGATTTCCACTTCTATCACAATACATCCTCATACAGTATTGTTGTTGAAGTGTATAGTGATCTTCTGGTTCTGCTCATTTCACTCAGCATCAGTTGATTTAAGTCTCTCCAAGCCTCTCTGTATTCCTCCTGCTGGTCATTTCTTACAGAGCAATAATATTCCATAACCTTCATATACCATAATTTACCCAACCATTCTCCAACTGATGGACATCCATTCATCTTCCAGTTTCTAGCTACAACAAAAAGAGCTGCCACAAACATTTTGGCACATATATGTCTCTTTCTGCTCTTTAGTATTTCTTTGGTATATAAGCCCAGTAGTAGCGCTGCTGCGTCAAAGGGTATGCACAGTTTGATAGCTTTTTGGGCATAATTCCAGATTGCTCTCCAGAATGGCTGGATTCTTTCGCAACTCCACCAGCAATGTATTAGTGTCCCAGTTTTCCCACATCCCCTCCAACATTCATCATTATTTGTTCCTGTCATCTTAGCCAATCTGACAGGTGTGTAGTGGTATCTCAGAGTGGTCTTAATTTGCATTTCTCTGATCAGTAGTGATTTGGAACACTCTTTCATGTGAGTGGATATAGTTTCAATTTCTTCCTCTGAGAATTGTCTGTTCATATCCTTTGACCATTTATCAATTGGAGAATGGTTCGGTTTCTTATAAATTAGGGTCAGTTCTCTATATATTTTGGAAATGAGACCTTTGTCAGAACCTATGTTTTTAAAAATATTTTCCCAATTTGTTACTTCCCTTCTAATCTTGTTTGTATTAGTATTATTTGTACAGAAACTTTTTAGTTTGATGTAATCAAAATGTTCTATTTTGTGATCAATAATGATCTCTAGTTCTCCTCTGGTCATAAATTCCTTCCTCCTCCACAAGTCTGAGAGGTAGATTATCCTCTTTTCCTCTAATCTACTTATTATCTCCCTCTTTATGCCTAAATCATGGACCCATTTTGATCTTATCTTGGTATATGGTGTTAAGTGTGGATCCATATCTAATTTCTGCCATATTAATTTCCAGTTTTCCCAACAGTTTTTTTCCAAATAATGAATTTTTATCCCTAATGTTGGCATCTTTGGGTTTGTCAAAGATTAGATTGCTATAGATGTACCCTTTTTTGTCCTTTGTATCTAATCTGTTCCACTGATCTACCGGTCTATTTCTTAGCCAATACCAAATGGTTTTGGTGACTGCTGCTATATAATATAGCTTTAGATCAGGTACACTTAGACCACCTTCCTCTGAGTTTTTTTTCCATTAGTTCCCTTGCAATTCTCGACCTTTTATTCTTCCATATGAATTTTGTTGTTATTTTTTCTAGGTCATTGAAATAGTTTCTTGGGAGTCTGATTGGTATAGCACTAAATAAATAGATTAGTTTGGGGAGTATTGTCATCTTTATTATATTCGCTCGGCCTATCCAAGAGCACTGAATGTCTTTCCAATTATTTAAATCTGATTTTATTTTTGTGGCAAGTGTTTTGTAATTTTTCTCATATAATTCCTGACTTTTCTTTGGTAGATGGATTCCCAAATACTTTATACTCTCAACATTTGTTTGGAATGGAATTTCTCTTTGTATCTCTTGCTGTTGCATTTTGTTAGTGATATATAAAAATGCCGAGGATTTATGTGGATTTATTTTGTATCCTGCCACTTTGCTGAAATTTTGAATTATTTCTAGTAGCTTTTTAGCAGAGTCTTTGGGGTTCTCTAAGTATACCATCATGTTATCTGCGAAAAGTGACAATTTGATTTCCTCATTTCCTACTCTAATTCCTTGAATCTCTTTCTCGGCTCTTATTGCCGAGGCTAGCATTTCTAGTACTATATTGAATAGTAATGGTGATAGTGGGCAACCTTGTTTCACTCCTGATCTTACTGGGAAAGGTTGCAGTTTATTTCTATTGCATATTATGCTTACTGAAGGTCTTAAATATATGCTCCTGATTATTCTAAGGAATAGTCCATTTATTCCTATACTCTCAAGAGTGAGTTTTTAGTAGGAATGGATGTTGGATTTTGTCAAATGCTTTTTCTGCATCTATTGAGATGATCATATGGTTTTTATTAATTTGATTATTAATATGGTCAATTATATTAATAGTTTTCCTAATATTAAACCAGCCCTGCATTCCTGGAATAAATCCTACTTGATCATAGTGTATTATCCTGGAGATGATTTTCTGAAGTCTTTTTGCTAATATCTTATTTAAGATTTTAGCATCAATATTCATTAAGGAGATTGGTCTACAATTTTCTTTCTCAGTTTTCGATCTACCTGGTTTAGGTATCAGTACCATGTCTGTGTCATAAAAGGAGTTTGGTAGGACTCCTTCATCCCCTCTTTTTTCAAATAATTTATATAACATTGGGGCTAATTGTTCTTTAAATGTTTGGTAGAATTCACATGTGAATCCATCTGGCCCTGGGGATTTTTTCCTGGGGAGTTGATTAATAGCTTGTTCTATTTCTTTTTCTGAAATGGGACTATTTAAACAATTTATCTCCTCCTCTGTTAATCTAGGGAGCCTATATTTTTGGAGGAAGTCATCCATTTCACTTAAGTTATCAAATTTATTGGCATAAAGTTGGGCAAAGTAACTCCATTATTTCTCTAATTTCCTCTTCATTGGTGGAAAGAGGGAAACCATATCTTGCTAAAGGGTACTGTAGATACTGAAGCAATACCAATATTAAACATATCTGCATCAAGTAATGTAGCATCCAGCCAAGAGGAGAAGTTAAGAGAAATGCAAGAAAAAAATAGAGAGCAAAACCATACTAATCCCAAACTTTCTCTGTCAGAACTAGATAAATTGAACCACAAAATATATATAAAGGGATTTTAAGGAGGTGAATAGAATGCTAAAAAAGATAGGCATGATAGACCTTTGGAGAAAATTGAATGGTGACAGAAAAGAGTATACATTACTCCTATACAAAATTTAAACCTATACAGAAATATAAAATGTGTCAGGGCATAAATACCTCAAAATCCAATGCAAAAAGGCATAAATAGTAAATGCATTTTTTAAAGACTGTAATGCAATAAAAATTACACACAATAAAAGGCCAGGGGAAAAGAGACCAATAATTATTTGGAAACTAAATAATATAATCCTAAATAATGAATGGATGAAACAACAAATCATCAACATAACCAATAAATAATTTCACTCAAGAAAATGACAATAATGAGACAACATACCAAAATTTATAGGATGCAGCCAAAGCTCTTACTAATGGAAACTTTATATCTCTGGATATTTACTTGCATAAAATAAAGAAAGAGAAGATCAATGAATTGGGTTTGCAACTAAAAAGCTAGAAAAATTAAAAAAAAAAAAACCTCAGTTAAATACCAAATTTGAAATTCTGAAAATAAAAATTCTGAAATCATACATAAAACTAAGAATTGGTTTTATGAAAAAAAAACAACAACAAAATAGATAAACCTTTAACTAATTTGATTAGCAAAGGAATGAAGAAAATGAAATTGCTAGTCTCAAAAATGAAAAGGGGGAACTTTTCACCAATGGAGAGGAAATTAGAACAATAATCAGGAGTAATTTTGCTCCACTTTATGTCAATAAATTTGATAACCTAAGTGAAATGGAGGAATACCTACAAAAATATAGATTGTTGCAATTAACAGAAGCAGAAATAAATTACTTAAATAGTACTATTTTAGAAAAAGAAATAGACCAAGCTATTAATCAACTCCCTAAGAAAAAATTACCAGCACCAGATCGATTTACATGTGAATTCTACCAAACATTTAGAGAACAATTAATTCCAATATTATACAAATTATTTGAAAAAATAAGGAAAGAAGGAGTCCTACCAAATTCCTTTTATGAAACAGATATGGTGCTGATACCTAAACCAGTTATGGTGAACACAGAGAAAGAAAGTTATAGAACATTTAAAATAACTATTGATAATATAAAATATTTGGGACTCTATCTGCCAAGGTAAATTCAGGAAGTATATGAACATAACTACAAAACACTTTCCATACAAATAAAGTTAGAACCAATAAATTGGAAAATTATCAAATGCTCATGGCTAGGCTGAGCAAATATAATAAAAATGACAATATGACCTAAATTAAGCTACTTATTCAGTGTCATACTAATCAAACTTCTAAGAATTTATTTTACAGATCTAAAAAAAATAATATAGTTTATCTGGATGAACAAAAGGTCAATTATTTCTTTTTTAATTTTTTAAAAATTAAAAACAAATCAATCTAGGGAAGGGAGTAGAGGGAGGGAGGGAAAAATCTGGAAAAAATGAATACAATTACTCATGCATATATACTGTCAAAAATGTATAATTATAAAATTAATAAAAAAATAGAAAAATTTTAAAGATCAAGAATTTCAAGAGAATTAATGAAATAATGAAAATGAAAGTGCCTTAACTGTACCAAGCCTAAAATTATATTATAAAGCAGCAGTCATCCAAAACACTTGGTCCTGGCTAAGAAATAATGTAGTTGATCAGTGAAAGAGATTAGGTTCAATGGAAAAAAAATTAGTCAATGACTATAATAATCTATTGTTGAAAAGCCCCCAAACCCCAGCTTTTGGAATAGAATTCACTATTTGACAAAAACTACTGGGAAAATTTCAAATGAAGGAAAATTGAAAAGCATGTCAAAAACTAGGTTGACCCATACCTAACACTTTATGCTATGATAAGGTTGAAATGGGTCCATGATTTAGACATAAAGAATGATATTGATATCATAAGAATATAGGTTTGTCTATCTCTCAGATCTGTGGGAAATGAAAGAATTTATGTCCAAAGAACTGGAGATCATTATTGAATACCAAATAGATAATTTTGATTATTTTAAGTTAAAAAGTTTTTGTACAAACAAAATTAATATAGAAAAGATTAGAAGGGAAGCAATAAATTGTGAAAACATTCTTATCTTCAAGGGTTCTAAAAAAGCCTCATTTCTAATATATAGAGAGAATTGACTCAAATTTATAAAAATTCAAGCCATTCTCCAATTGACAAATGGTCAAAGAATATGAAGAATTTTCAGTGAAGAAATTGAAACCATTTCTAGTCACATGAAATGCTGCTCTAAATCACTAATGATCAGAGAAACGCAAATTAAGGCAACTCGGAGATACCACTAAACAACTTTCAGATTGGCTAAGATGATAGGAAAAGAAAATGATAAGTGTTGAACTGGATATGGGAAAAATGGGACACTAATGCATTGTTGGTGGAGTGGTGAACTGATCCAACCATTCTGGAGAGCAATAGGAAACTATGTCCAAAGAGTTATCAATCTGTGCATACCCTTTGATCCATCAGTATTTCTACTGGGCTTATATCCCAAAGAAATCTTAAAGAAAGCGATCAGCAGGATAATTTCAGAGAGGCCTGGAGAGACTAATGCTAAGTGATATGAGCAAAACCAGAAAATCATTGTACATGGAAACAACAAGATTAAACAATGATCAATTATTATGATCATGGCTCTTTTCAACAATGAGATGATTCAAGGCCAGTTTTAATGATCTTATAATGATGAGAGCTATCTATAACCAGGGAGAGAACTGTGGGAACTGAGTAGGGATCACAACATAGCATTTTTACCCTTTTTGTTGTGGTTTGCTTGAATTTTTATTTTCTTTTTCAATTTTTTCCCTTTTTGATCTGATTTTTCTTGTGCAGTAAAATAATTGTATAAATAAGTATGTCTATATGGTATTTAACATATATATTTTACCATGTTAACATAAATTGGATTACTTGCCATCTAGGGATGGGGTGAGCAGAAAGGGAGGAAATTGGAACACAAGGTTTTTCAAGAGTTACTGTTGAAAAATTATCCTTATGTATGTTTTGAAAATTAAAAACATCAATAAAAATAAGATCTATAAAGAGAGTGAACACAAATTTAAATTCCCATAGTAGTGAGACAAATATTTAAGGAATGCATCTGGACAGGACAACCCATGACTAAGCTTTCATGTCCTTTTGTTTTCTTAAGTTAGACTGTATTCATAAAAATTTGCTAAAGAATATAACCTATGAATTAGATGGATGGTGCCATTGCTATGTTGTGCTGCTCTCTGGCAGGTCTGGGCTATTCCATTGCAAGGTTGGGATATTACTTTCTTACCTTTCTTGGGCGAATCACTTCACTGTGAACCAAGTTCTCTACTGAGTTCATTCTCTTTATTGTACACTGTTAAGAAAGTGCAGAGACCCTTAAACTGAGATTTGCAAAAGCTTCCCTAGTTCACTTTTTTTGGGCTAAATTATGAAGGGTTTTAATCCTGCAGACATCAGGTACCATGGAACAGTACAGAAATGAATTGTCTTTATTTTTCTAGATGTTTCTTCCAGGACCCAGGTAGCAGTGTAAAAAATATATAGCTTCTACTGCAAAGATTCCAATATCTTTTCTTAAACCAATTTTCTTAGTTCAGTGAGAGGTCCTCTTACTAAAAGGCCTCTCTTGTTGCGGTCAACCATTACATTTACTAAACTCTTATCTCTGCAAATGAAGACATAACTATATAAAGCATACTTTTCAAAAACTCAAAGAATTCTGGAGTTTAACTTCTCCCAATAATATTTCCCAATTGGTGGTATCCAACTGAGAATTGGGAAATAAGACACTGAAGCACTCTGTGTCATGGATAATGCATTGTTTCCACAGGCTGCTTTTTTAAAGTTTTGTTTATTTTTTTGTTTGGAGTATACTAATATTTCTTTTTGTATCTGCCCCTATTAATCAGCACAATTTCCAAAAGTTTGAAAGAGCATAGATTTTCAAAAATCTGAGGTAAAATAAGATTAATTCTTTAAACCAGATTCCACAGACAATAGAGTTGAGGAATAAATGGAACCTCAAATCTATACTTAGTTTTCTTCAATTCTTGCTTTTTTACCTTCTTGGCTTTCCCTGTACTATGAGTGTCAAACCATAAAATAAAACGTATTTTTAACACTGTGAAATATTATAAATATAGTATATATATAAAATCGCATCTAGGGTGCATGTCAGAAAATATTCATATGCCATCTCCTTCTCCATCAAAGATTCTAATATGTTATGATAACTTTCTACTCCTTTTCTGGTTACAATTCTCATTCCATACAAGTCCACAAATCATTTCTCTTGCCACCATTTTATTTTTTCAATCTTTCTTTTATATATGTATATTATTAAAACTTTTTATTTACAAAATATGTGCATGAATAAATTTTCTTCTTTTTATTAATTTTATAATTATAAAAATTTTTTGACAGTACATATGCATGAGTAATTTTTTTTATAACATTATCCCTTGTATTCATTTTTCCAAATTTTCCCCTCCTTCACTCTATTTCCTCCCCTAGATGACAGGCAATCCCATACATTTTACATGTGTTACAATATAACCTAGATACAATATATGAGTGTAAATCCAATTTTCTTGTTGCACATTAAGAATTGGATTACAAAGGTATAAGTAAGCTGGGTAGAAAGACAGTAGTGCTAAGAGATTGCATTAAATTCACAGTGTTCCTTCTTTGGGTGTAGTTGTTTCTGTCCATCATTGATCAACTGGAAGTGAGTTGGATCTTCTTTATGTTGAAAATATCCACTTCCATCAGCATACATCCTCATACAGTATTGTTGTTAAAGTGTATAGTGATCTTCTGGTTCTGCTCATTTCACTCAGCATCAGTTCAAGTAAGTCTCTCCAAACCTCTCTGTATTTCTCCTGCTGGTTATTTCTTATAAAGCAATAATATTCCATAACCTTCATATAGCATAATTTACCCAACTATTCTCCAATTGATGGACATCCAATCATTTTCCAATTTCTAGCCACTATGAAAAGAGCTGACACAAACATTTTGGCACATACAGGTCCCTTTCCACTCTTTAGTATTTCTTTGGGATTATAAGTCCAGTAGTAGCACTGCTGGATCAAAGGGTATCTACAGTTTGATAACTTTTTGGGCATAGTTCGAAATTGCCCTCCAGAATGGCTGGATTCTTTCACAACTCCATCAACAATGCATTAGTGTCCCAATTTTCCCACATCCTATCCAGCATTCATCATTATTGTTCCTGTCATTTTAGCCAATCTGACAGGTGTGTAGTGGTATCTCAGAGTTGTCTTAATTTGCATTTATCTGATCAGTAGTGATTTGGAACACTCTTTCATATGGGTGGATATAGTTTCAATATCATCATCTGAGAATTTTCTGTTCATATTGTTTGACCATTTATCAATTGGAGATTGGTTTGATTTCTTATAAATTAGGGTCAGTTCTCTATATATTTTGAAAATGAGGCCTTTATAAGAACATTTAACTGTAAAAATATTTTTCCAATTTGTTACTTCCCTTCTAATCTTGTTTGCATTAGTATTGTTTGTACAGAAACTTTTTAGTTTGATGTAATCAAAATCTTCTATTTTGTGATCAATAATGATCTCTAGTTCTCCTCTGGTCATAAATTCCTTCCTCCTCCACAGGTCTGAGAGGTAGACTATTCTCTGTTCCTCTAATCTATTTATGATCTCATTCTTTATGCCTAAATCATTGACCCATTTTGATCTTATCTTGGTATATAGTGTTAAGGGTGGATCCATATCTAAGTTCTGCCATACTAATTTCCAATTTTCCCAACAGTTTTTTTCAAATAATGAATTTTTATCCCAAATATTGATATCTTTGGGTTTGTCAAACACTAGATTGCTATAGTTGTATTATTTTTTGTTCTTTGTACCTAATCTATTCCACTGATTGACTGGTCTATTTCTTAGCCAATACCAAATGCTTTTGGTGACTGCTGCTATATAATATAGCTTTAGATCAGGTACACCTAGACCACCTTCCTCTGACTTTTTTTTCATTAATTCCCTTGAAATTCTCGACCTTTTATTCTTCCATATGAATTTTGTTGTTATTTTTTCTAGGTCATTAAAATAGTTTCTTGGGAGTTTTATTGGTATAGAACTAAATAAATAGATTAGTTTGGGGAGTATTGTCATCTTGATTATATTCGCTCGGCCTATCCAAGAGCACTGAATGTCTTTCCAATTATTTAAATCTGACTTTATTTTTGTGGCAAGTGTTTTGTAATTTTTCTCATATAATTGCTGATTTTTCTTTGGTAGATGGATTCCCAAATATTTTATACTCTTGACATCTGTTTTGAGTGGAATTTTTCTTTGTATCTCTTGCTGTTGCATTTTGTTGGTGATGTATAAAAATGCTGAGGATTTATGTGGATTTATTTTGTATCCAACAACTTAGTTAAAGTTGTGAATTATTTCTAACAACTTTTTATTAGAGTGTCTGGGGTTCTCTAAGTACACCATCATGTCATCTGCAAAGAGTGAAAGTTTGATTTCCTCATTACCTGCTCTTATTCCTTTAATTTCTTTCTCTTCTCTTATTGCCAAAGCTAATGTTTCTAATACAATATTGAATAGTAATGGTGATAGTGGGCAAACTTGTTTCATTCCTGATCTTGCTGGGAAAGGTTCCAGTTTATATCCATTACATATTATGCTTATTGATGGTCTTAAATATATGCTCCTGACTATTCTAAGGAATAGTCCATTTATTCCTATACTCTCAAGTGTTTTTTAGTAGGAATGGATGTTGGATTTTATCAAATGCTTTTTCTGCATCTATTGAGATGATCATATGGTTTTTATTAATTTGATTATTAATATGCTCAATTATACTGATAGTTTTCCTAATATTAAACCAGCCCTGCATTCCTGGTATAAAGCCTACTTGGTCATAGTGTATTATCCTAGGGATGATTTTCTGAAGTCTTTTTGCTAATATCTTATTTAAGATTTTAGCATCAATATTCATTAAGGAATTCGGTCTATAGTTTTCTTTCTCCGTTTTCGACTTGCCTGGTTTAGGTATCAGTACCATTTCTGTGTCATAAAAGGAGTTTGGTATGACTCCTTCATCCCCTACTTTTTCAAATAGTTTATATAACATTGGGGCTAATTGTTCTTTAAATGTTTGGTAGATTTCCCATGTAAATCCATCTGGTCCTGGGGATTTTTTTTCCTGGGGAGTTGATTAATAGCTTGTTCTATTTCTTTTTCTGAAATGGGATTATTTAAGAAATTTATTTCCTCCTCTGTTAATCTAGGAAGCCTATATTTTTGGAGGAAGTCATCCATTTCACTTGTTATCAAATGTATTGGCATAAAGTTGGGAAAAGTAACTCCTTATTTCACTAATTTCCTCTTCATTGTTGGAAAGATCCCCCTTTTCATTTTCAAGACTAACAATTTGATTTTCCTCTTTCCTTTTTCTGATCATATTTACCAAAGGTTTATCTATTTTATTGGCTTTTTTTTTTTAAATTTTTTTTTTATTATATATATATATATATATATATATATATATATATATATATATATATATATATATATATTTTATAATATTATCCCTTGTATTCATTTTTCCAAATTACCCCCCCTCCCTCTATTCCCTCCCCCCGACGACAGGCAATACCATACATTTTACATGTGTTACAATATAGTCTAAGTACAATACATGTGTGTGAATATCATTTTCTTGTTGCACAATAAACATTAGAATCCGAAGGTACATGCAACCTGGGCAGACAGATATTAGTGCTAACAATTTACATTCCCCTCCCAGTGTTTCTTCTCTGGGTGTATCTACCTCTGTCCATCATTGATCAACTGGAAGTGAGTTGGATCTTCTTTATGTTGAAGATTTCCACTTCCATCAGAATACATCCTCATACAGTATTGTTGTTGAAGTATACAGTGATCTTCTGGTTCTGCTCATTTCACTCAGCATCAGTTGATTTAAGTCTCTCCAACCCTCTCTGTATTCCTCCTGCTGGTCATTTCTTACCGAGCAATAATATTCCATAACCTTCATATACCACAATTTACCCAACCATTCTCCAACTGATGGACATCCATTCATCTTCCAGTTTCTAGCTACAACAAAAAGAGCTGCCACAAACATTTTGGCACATATATGTCTCTTTCTGCTCTTTAGTATTTCTTTGGGATATAATCCCAGTAGTAGCGCTGCTGGGTCAAAGGGTATGCACAGTTTGATAACTTTTTGGGCATAATTCCAGATTGTTCTCCAGAATGGCTGGATTCTTTCACAACTCCACCAGCAATGTATTAGTGTCCCAATTTCCCCACATCCCCTCCAACATTTGTCATTATTTGTTCCTGTCATCTTAGCCAATCTGACAGGTGTGTAGTGGTATCTCAGAGTGGTCTTAATTTGCATTTCTCTGATCAGTAGTGATTTGGAACACTCTTTCATGTGAGTGGATATAGTTTCAATTTCTTCCTCTGAGAATTGTCTGTTCATATCCTTTGACCATTTATCAATTGGAGAATGGTTCGGTTTCTTATAAATTATGGTCAGTTCTCTATATATTTTGGAAATGAGACCTTTGTCAGAACCTATGTTTTTAAAAATATTTTCCCAATTTGTTACTTCCCTTCTAATCTTGTTTGCATTAGTATTATTTGTACAGAAACTTTTTAGTTTGATGTAATCAAAATCTTCTATTTTGTGATCAATAATGATCTCTAGTTCTCCTCTGGTCATAAATTCCTTCCTCCTCCACAAGTCTGAGAGGTAGATTATCCTCTGTTCCTCTAATCTATTTATCATCTCATTCTTTATGCCTAAATCATGGACCCATTTTGATCTTATCTTGGTATATGGTGTTAAGTGTGGATCCATATCTAATTTCTGCCATACTAATTTCCAGTTTTCCCAACAGTTTTTTCCGAATAATGAATTTTTATCCCTAATGTTGGTATCTTTGGGTTTGTCAAAGATTAGATTGCTATAGATGTACCCTTTTTTGTCCTTTGTATCTAATCTGTTCCACTGATCTACCGGTCTATTTCTTAGCCAATACCAAATGGTTTTGGTGACTGCTGCTATATAATATAGCTTTAGATCAGGTACACTTAGACCACCTTCCTCTGAGTTTTTTTTCATTAGTTCCCTTGCAATTCTTGACCTTTTATTCTTCCATATGAATTTTGTTGTTATTTTTTCTAGGTCATTGAAATAGTTTCTTGGGAGTCTGATTGGTATAGCACTAAATAAATAGATTAGTTTGGGGAGTATTGTCATCTTTATTATATTCGCTCGGCCTATCCAAGAGCACTGAATGTCTTTCCAATTATTTAAATCTGATTTTATTTTTGTGGCAAGTGTTTTGTAATTTTTCTCATATAATTCCTGACTTTTCTTTGGTAGATGGATTCCCAAATATTTTATACTCTCAACATTTGTTTGGAATGGAATTTCTCTTTGTATCTCTTGCTGTTGCATTTTGTTAGTGATATATAAAAATGCCGAGGATTTATGTGGATTTATTTTGTATCCTGCCACTTTGCTGAAATTTTGAATTATTTCTAGTAGCTTTTTAGCAGAGTCTTTGGGGTTCTCTAAGTATACCATCATGTCATCTGCAAAAAGTGATAGTTTAATTTCCTCATTTCCTACTCTAATTTCTTGAATCTCTTTCTCGGCTCTTATTGCCGAGGCTAGCGTTTCTAGTACTATATTGAATAGTAATGGTGATAGTGGGCAACCTTGTTTCACTCCTGATCTTACTGGGAAAGATTGCAGTTTATTTCTATTGCATATTATGCTTACTGACGGTCTTAAATATATACTCCTGATTATTCTAAGGAATAATCCATTTATTCCTATACTCTCAAGAGTTTTTAGTAGGAATGGATGTTGGATTTTGTCAAATGCTTTTTCTGCATCTATTGAGATGATCATATGGTTCTTATTAATTTGATTATTAATATGGTCAATTATATTAATAGTTTTCCTAATATTAAACCAGCCCTGCATTCCTGGAATAAATCCTACTTGATCATAGTGTATTATCCTGGAGATGATTTTCTGAAGTCTTTTTGCTAATATCTTATTTAAGATTTTAGCATCAATATTCATTAAGGAGATTGGTCTATAATTTTCTTTCTCAGTTTTCGATCTACCAGGTTTAGGTATCAGTACAATGTCTGTGTCATAAAAGGAATTTGGTAGGACTCCTTCATCCCCTATTTTTTCAAATAATTTATATAACATTGGGGCTAATTGTTCTTTAAATGTTTGGTAGAATTCACATGTGAATCCATCTGGCCCTGGGGATTTTTTCCTGGGGAGTTGATTAATAGCTTGTTCTATTTCTTTTTCTGAAATGGGACTATTTAAGCAATTTATCTCCTCCTCTGTTAATCTAGGGAGCCTATATTTTTGGAGGAAGTCATCCATTTCACTTAAGTTATCAAATTTATTGGCATAAAGTTGGGCAAAGTAACTCCTTATTATTTCTCTAATTTCCTCTTCATTGGTGGAAAGATCCCCCTTTTCATTTGTAAGACTATCAATTTGATTTTCCTCTTTCTTTTTTTTGATCAAATTTACCAAAGGTTTATCTATTTTATTGGCTTTTTCATAAAACCAACTCTTGGTTTTATTTATTAATTCAATAGTTTTTTTACTTTCAATTTTATTGATTTCTCCTTTTAATTTTTGTATTTCGAGTTTAATTTTTGGTTGGGGGTTTATAATTTGGTCTTTTTCTAGCCTTTTAAGTTGTAAGCCCAATTCGTTAATCTTCTCTTTCTCAATTTTCTTCAAATAAGCCTCTAAAGATATAAAATTTCCCCTTATTACTGCTTTAGCTGCATCCCAAAGATTTTGATATGATGTCTCATCATTATCATTATCTTGGGTGAAATTGTTAATTGTTTCTATAATTTGCTCTTTCACCCAGTCATTCTTTAAGATGAGATTATTCAGTTTCCAATTACTTTTTGGTCTATTTACCCCTAACTTTTTACTGAATGTAGCTTTTATTGCATTGTGATCTGAGAAGAAGGCATTTATTATTTCTGCCTTCCTACATTTAATTTTGAGATCTTTATGTCCTAGTATATGGTCAATTTTTGTATAGGATCCATGAACTGCTGAGAAGAAAGTATATTCCTTCCTATTGCCATTCAGTTTCCTCCAAAGGTCTATCATACCTAGTTTTTCTAATGTTCTATTTACTTTTTTAATTTCTTTCTTGTTTGTTTTGTGGTTTGATTTGTCTAAATCTGAGAGTGCAAGGTTGAGATCTCCCACTATTATAGTTTTACTGTCTATTTCTTCTTGCAGTTCTCTTAACTTTTCCTTTAGAAAGTTAGATGCTATACCACTTGGTGCATATATGCTTAGTATTGATATGGCTTCATTATTTATGCTACCTTTCAGCAGGATATAGTTTCCTTCCTTATCTTTTTTAACGAGATCTACTTCTGCTTTTGCTTGATCTGAGATAAGAATAGCTACCCCTGCTTTTTTGGCTTTACCTGAAGCATAATAGGCTCTGTTCCAACCTTTTACCTTTACTCTGTATGTATCTCCCTGCTTTCAGTGTGTTTCCTGTAGGCAACATATTGTAGGGTTCTGCTTTTTGATCCAATCTACTATCCGTCTCCGTTTGATGGGATCGTTCATCCCATTTACATTTATAGTTAAAATTACTAATTCTGTATTTCCTGCCATCGTATTATCCCCAGATTATGCTTTTTTCCCTTGACCCCCCTGATCCCCCTCCCCGATATTTAATTTACAGACCCCCCTTGTGACGCGCAACCCTCCCTCTTTTTTTTTTTTTTTTTTTTAGGATCCCTCCCCCCTCTCTCCAAGTCCTTTCACTTATTCTCCTTTTCCTTTTCCCTTTTCCTCTCCCCCCTTTTAATGAGGTGAGAGAAAATTCTCTGAAAAACAAATATGTTAATTATTTACTCTTTGAGCCTCTTCTGATGAGAATAAGATTCACACAATGATTCTCCCCCTCACTAAGTTCCCTCAGATATGGTGTATTTTCTATGTCTCTTCCTGGGATGTAGTTTCCCTCTTTTTATCACTCCTTCCCCTTTTTCTGAACCGACCTCCTTCCCTTTACTACACCCCCCTTTTTTTCTTTTATATCAGTAAAATCAAATTATCCTTGAGTATTTTTTATATACCCACAACAGAGTTACAGTTCTCAAGGGTTCTGTGTACCTTTTTCTGTTTCTCTTCAGTCTTGTGGATGTAGATCAAATTTTTTGTTTAAGTCTGGTTTTTTTCTTAGAAACATATAGAATTCCTCTGTTTCATTGAATGACCATCTTCTTCCATGGAAAAAGATGCTAAACGTAGCTGGGTAGTTCATTCTTGGTTGCAGTCCTTGATCTTTTGCCTTACGGAATATCAGGTTCCAGGCCCTTCTATCTTTTAATGTGGAGGCAGCCAGATCTTGGGTGACCCTTATTGTGGCACCTTGGTATTTAAATTGTTTTTTTCTAGCTGCTTGCAGGATTTTCTCCTTTGTGTGGTAATTCTGCAGCTTAGCCACAATATTCCGTGGTGTTCTTTTTTTAGGGTCTATTTCAGAAGGAGTTCGATGAATTCTTTCCACATCTACTTTCCCTTCTGTTTCTATTATCTCTGGACAGTTCTCTTTGATAATTTCCTGTAAAATAGAATCTAGGCTCTTTTTTTGGTCATAGTTTTCTGGAAGTCCAATAATCCGCAGATTATCTCTCCTAGATCTATTTTCCAGGTCTATAGATTTTCCCAGTAAGTATTTGACGTTGTTCTCCAGCTTCTCATTTTTTTTGTTTTGTTTGACTGATTCTTGGGTTCTCTGTGAATCATTCATTTCTATTTGTTCCATCCTGACTTTTAAGGAGTTATTTTCTTCTTTCACAGTTTTTAGTTCTTTTTGTAAATGCCCAATTTCGTTTTTAAATGAATTATTTTGCTCTATTGAATTTTTTTCCATTTCCCTAATTTTTTTTTTTTTGAGAATTATTTTCTTTTTCCAATTCAGAAATTCTATTTTCTTGAGACTTTTTTATCTTTTCCAATTCAGAAATCCTACTTTCCTGTGTTTTTTTAACCTTTTCTAATTCACTAATTTTGTTTCCCTTCATCTCCTGTGAATTCTTTATTTTTTCCAACTCCAATTTCAGGACGTTGTTATTCTCTATCATAACTTCCCTTTCTTTTCCCCATTTTTCTTCGATCTCCCTCAATTTTGTAAGAGCTTCTTCTAGGAGAGAGTTATGTGATGGGGGGCAGGAATCGTTCCCCTTTAGGTTGTTATCTTCTGAATCTTTGCTGTTAACTTCCTCGGGGTTGGATACCCGCTCTTTCTCTGTATAGAAGGAATCTATAGTTTTTCTAGCTTTTTGCTCATACTTAAAAAATGTTTTGGGGTCTGTCCCTGGGGTAGGAAATTATTTACTTCTTTACCAGCTTCCTCCCAGACCGGATGGATGCAGCGGCCCCTGCGCCTGAGCTAAGATAGAGCTCTGGGAGAGAGTTCCCCACCCCCTCCCTGGAAGTGCCTCAGAGGTGATTAGCACTACTGTGCTTCGAGGGCGTAGAATAGTGAAGACTGCAGGAAGCCCAGCCTATGTGTCCGGGTGGGGAGTGGATGTCTGCAGCAGGTGACGTGAGAAGCCCCTGTGCTCAAACTGGAAGTGTCTGCCAGAAACCGCGGTCCCTAGTTCAAAGGTTCCGCTTCTCTGGGACTTCCTGGAGCTGAGTTCCACTCCCTCCAGCTAAGCTAGGCAGTGTGTGTTGCCTTGGGCCGTATCCACCCACTTGTCAGTCTCTTAACTATTCTCAGGAGGTAGCTGAGGCCACACCCCCTGGTGCCGAGTCTACTGAGTCACCCCCCAGGATCGGGGAAAATCTAATCTGAGTTTTAAAATATCTTGGCTTTCTCTTCTGAACTGCTAAATAATTAGCAGAGAAGAGCTAACAGCCTGTGCCAGATTCCTTTACCTCAGTGGCTTCTCTGATCCCAGAGCCCTTCCCAGCGCAATGGGCGCAGTGTGCCCCTACCCCACCGTCTGTGCTGGTCTTTCTTATTCCTCCCCTGAGAACTGACCTTTCCTGTTGAAACTCCAGATTCTCTTCAGCTGGTAAGTCGTGCTTCCAGTCCTTGTGGTATCTATCAGTCCTGAGCTAATTTTGAGACTTAATTTATCTAATTGGTTGTGAGGGAGTGAGGACGTTCACTGAGTCGTGTGTTTCTTCTCCGCCATCTTGGCTCCGCCCCCCCTTTATTGGCTTTTTTGATCCTTTAATGTGGAGGTAGCTAGATCTTGCATGACACTTATTGTGACACCTTGATATTTGAATTGTTTTTTCCTAGCTGCTTGCAATATTTTTTTCCTGCAGCTTAGCCACAATGTTCCATGGAGTTTTTTTTAGGTTCTTTTTCAGAAAGTGTTTAATGAGTTCTTTCAATGCCTATTTTCCCTTCTGTTTCTATTATCTCTGGACAGTTCTCTATGATTATTTCCTGTAAAATAGAATCTAGGCTTTTTTTTTGATCATAGTTTTTGGGAAGTCCAATGATCCTCAGGTTATCTCTCCTAGATCTATTTTCCAGGTCTATAGATTTTTCCAGTAAGTATTTGACATTATTCTGCAGCTTTTCATTTTCTTTTTGTTTTGTTTGACTGATTCTTTGTTTATCAATGAATCATTGATTTCTATTGGTTCAGTTCTGATTTTTAATGAGTTATTTTATTCATTCACATTTTTAGTTCTTTTTGTATATGCCCAATTGAGTTTTTAAATGAATTATTTTGCTCTGTTGAATTTTTTTCCATTTCACTATTTTTAGTGAGTTATTTTCTTTTTCCAATTCACAAATCCTAATTTCATGTAATTTCTTAAAGTTTTCGAATTCACAAATTTTGTTTCCCTGCACCTCCTGTGAATTCTTTATTTTTTTCCAACTCAAATTTCAGGACATTGTTATTCTCTATCATAGCTTCTCTTTCCTTTCCCCATTTTCTTCAAACTCTCTTAACTTTTTAATAGTCTCTTCTAGGAGAAAGTTATATGATGGGGGTCAGGTTCATTCCCTTTTAGGGTGCTAACTGGAGACTGCTGTTAGCCTCCTCAGGGTAGGATACTTGCTCTTTCTCTGTGTAGAAGGTGTCAATAGTTCTCTTCAGCTTCTTACTCATTGTTAAAAATCTATGTGGGGTTTGCCCTTGGGCTAAGAAATTTGTTTATTAGCTTCCTCCAGATGGGGATAGGTTGGCTCCTATGCCTGGACTAAGAGAGAACTCTGGGAGAGAGTTCCCCTCCCCCCCCCCGGAAGTGATTTAGAGATATTTAGCATGGCTGCATTGCAAGGAGTGCCCAGTGAAGGACCCTGGCTCTGTGGCCTAGCTACTGCCCTGAGACTAGAGGCTGAACAGTAAAAACGTCACAAATGCCAGCCAAAGCCTCCCATGGGGTCGTGGATATTAGCAGCTGTTGCAAAAAGCCCCTGCTCTCAAACCAGAAGTGTCTGTCCAGAGAGCACAGTTCCTGCTTTGAAGGTTCCACTATTATGGGAGTTCTGCTGCTGCTGGAATTTCGCTGCAGGGAGAATTCCTCTGCTTCAGGCTGAGCCCTGCACTATGTGGATTAGAGGCTGCCCTGAGCTGTGTCCCCCTATGTTCAGGTTCTTAACTTCACCAAGGAAAAGCCCCGGGCAGCATCAGGTGGCTATACAGCAGTGCGGAGATTGGTGTTAGGTCACTTCTGTATTCTGCCAATTATATTATCTAGCTATTGCTTTAATGTGGCTTTGATTTCTCTTCTGATCTGCTATTTTAAAAAGCACAGTAGAACTATTAGCCTATGCCAGATTCCTCTGTTTCAGTGGCTTCTCTGATCCCAGAGTTCTCCCCAGCCCATTTGGCACAGTGTGCTAGCCCCAATCCAACACTGTCTGTGCTGATCTTTTTTTTTTTTTTTTTTTTTTTTTTCCCCTCCCTTTGGAACCAACCTTTTCTGTGGAAATTCCAGAATCTCTTCAGCTGGTAAGTTGTGGTTCTAATCATTATGGTTTTTATCAGTCCAGCATTATTTTTGAGGCTGATTTAACTAGTTGGTATTGAGGGAAGAAGGGAGCTTACAAATTCACATGTATCTTCTCTGCCATCTTGGCTCTGCCCCCTACTATTTTCTTCTTCTTAGTTCCCTGTTAATCTGATTTGTGTCTTTCCTTTTCTTTTGGATTTCCTATAGCATATATTATAGAAGCACAATCTCAAAGAAAGAAAAGACTTTAGGGACTGTATAATCCAAATAATGTCCAAACAAGGATCCTTTCTACAAAATTTCTAACAGTGGTGATTCAGCATTGGTTGAAAACATATAGTGGGGGAAGATGAGAAATTAGCATTTTTTGAGAAAGTCATTTTTAAATAATTCTAATCTGGAGGAAGTTAGTTTATTGTTACTATTGTCTTGTTTTCCTGAAATAAATCCTAAATTTAATTTTTTTTTTTTTACAAGCAAATCATGTGATCACTTTTCAGCTACAAGTATCAACGATAAGCATCATACTCTCCTTCCCCAGTCTTCTTCTTTAGGCTAAACATTATGTGGTCATTAAAAGGTCTTTGTACCACAAATCTATCATCTATCTGTTATGTTTTCCTGCTATCTACTCTTCCTGTTCTAACCCATTTATTGTTGAGCATAACTGTTAAAAGTCATAGTTTTTCCAACTGGGCTCACTACAAATTTAAGTGATTTAATCTCAGCTGGACACTCACTGATGACTATTTCCTTATTCTTCCTTACTTGATTTCTCCATTGGAGTCTCCAAAACAGTTCTCCAAAATCCTCTTTTCTCAAAGCTCTTACAATGAACCTCCTTTTTCACCCCGTATTGTGACATACAAAATTGAGAAAAGAATGTCCATTCAAGATGAGGTTCCTATTTTGCATCAAATAATCCCTCTTTTACTCCTACTTTACTCTTTTACTTGTCATCTACTTTCTTTTCCTATGGTCCAATTCCTGAAAAAATGATGGATGACCTGCCCCTCCATTAAGGCCAATCTTTTTTTTTTAACTCTTTCTTTTCATCTCATGCCTTCTTTGCCCCTTACTCCTTAAACTAATCTTCAATGTCTCCTTTTCTACAATTTTCTTTTATGCTGCCTAAAATCTATCTTAATCTTCATTCTCCAAAAGAAAAGATAAGAAGAGAAAAAAACCCACAATTTTTCAATTGACCCTACCATCCTTTCAGGTGATAGTCTCTATATTTCAACCTTTTGTACAATATTTTGATTGTATAATCAAATTCTTTGAAAAATTCATATAAGTCCACTGAATCACAGAATTATAAAATGTAAAAGAATTTAAGTAGCCCTTTAGTTCAACCTATAAGTAATAAGGAATACAGAGACTCAACCTCTCCCTGAGGACATCAAAGGAGAAATACATCACATCTAAGAAATATGTGAAACTTTTGGACAACTCCAATTGTTAGGAAGTTCTTTTGATACTGAGTCTAGATTTGCCTCTGCAACATATGATAATTGCTCTCATTTCAGCTCTTTGGAGTCAAGCAGAACAGTTTTAGTTCTTGTTCATTATTACGACTTTAAAATATTTGAAGATACTTATCCTACCATCTCTCTCTACTCATATCTCCATGTGTAGCCCAACAACAACAATAAAATTCCCACTATGACAATGTCCAAAAACATGTGTCCATTTTTTCTGTTGAGTAGATTTGAAAATTCTTGTTTGTTTTATAATGTCATTATACAAATTGTTCTTCTGATTCTTCTCAGTTTACTCTGCTTCATTTCATAGAAGTATTCCCAGTTTTCTCTAAAACTGTTCATCTTGTTATTTTATGGCATGATAATATTCCATTACATTCATATACCATAATTTTTCTATCCATTCCTCAAGGAGACTCCCTTAGTTTCCAATTTGAGGATACTAGGATTACAGCTATTCTAAATATTTTGGTATACCTTAAGTCCTTTTCTGCTTCTTTTCCTCTCTTTAGTCAGATAGGACAATTATGCATGTACATTCCCCACCTGCCACACATACATAAAGTGAGGCTAAACCTAAGTTCATTTATATGGTTAAATAAATGTTTGGTAAAGTTCAAAATTATTTTCGATAATGGTTAAATCAATTTTGGATTAATTCATAGCTCTATCAATGTTTACCTATAGCCTTTATATCTTTTGCCAATTTTGCCAATCTAATAAGAGGTGGAACCTTAGCATTCCTTTAATTGAAACATTTGTTTATATTATTGTAGATAACATAGATTTTTACCTTTAAAATGCATTTTCAAATTCTCTGGTGATTAATCTAATGGGGAAAGGCTCTTAGTGTTACAAATTTGAATCATTTCACTAAATATCTTGAGTATGAGACATTTATTAAAGAAAATTGCTGCAAACATTTTTCTCCATTAATCATCTCATTTTAATTTTAAATTTATTATGTTTTTTTTTTTATTCCATTTGATATAATCAACATTGTTAATCTTATTTTCTGTGATCCTCTTGTTAAGGTATTTCTCAAATTCATAGATCTAAAAAGGTAATTTCCTGATCTTCTAACTTATTATTTTCCCCTTCTTGTCTGAATCATGTGCTTATTTGAAGTCTCTTTTGGTATAAGGGGTAAGATTTTGATCTATACTTGATTTCTACCTAATTATTTTTCGTTTTTCCCAGTAGTTTTTGTCAGATTGTAAATTATGCTCATGTAACCATAGTTTTGTGTTTATTAAATTCTAAGATACTTTATTAATTTAATTCTACATGTTGTATTAAGTTATATAAAATAATTTTAATATTTACTTCTTTGTAGTATAGTTTGAGATGTGTCCTTCACACTTTTTAAAATTTTTACTTCTTGGGGGGGAGAATAATAGCTTTTTATTTTTTTCAAATACATGCAAAGATAGTTTTCAACATTCACCTTTGCAAAATATTTTCTCATTTTTTTTCTTCCCTCTTCTCTCTCCCTTCCCCTAGATAGCAATTAATCCGATATAGATTAAACATGATTCTGCAATAATTCCTGACCTTTTGTTCTTCCATAGGCATTCTGTCATTTTATGTGGTCCACTAGATCTTTCAAATATCACTGACACTAGTTGCTCAAACATATCTTGCAGTAATTTCAGGATTTAGCTCTTTTTGTCCAGGAATCTTGAAATCATTCACACGTGTATATGGTCAATTACTATTCCCTTAATTAGCTTTTAATTTCCTTTAAGTCTTTTGTATTCACTGTCATTTCATGTGTAAACGATGTTCTCTTTTCTGGGATTATATATATAATATATACACAGAGAAAACATTTTATACATATAGAGGCGGCTAGGTGGTGCCAGTGCACAGTGTTGGGCCCAGAGTCAGGTTGACTCATCTTTATGAGTTCAAATCTGTATATATATATATATATATAATATATATATGTGTGTGTGTGTGTGTGTGTGTGTGTGTGTGTGTGTGTGTGTGTGCATATATATTGTGGGCATATATACATATAAAATATAAATATATGTCTACAGACATATATTTGTGTATATATGTATGTATGTGTTTATACATATCAATTTAAGTAGGTAGCTGAACTTCCCATGTATCCATATTAGTCTCTTCAGAAGTTTCCATTTTTACTCTTCATTGATTTTTGTTTTCTTTATGTTTAATATTTTTCTGAGTGTCTCTTAGCTATCATGAATTGATTTCCCCTGAAGCATTTTACTCTATGGTTTCTTAGGTATCTTTCCTCTGATTTCCTTGAAACCTGGTTTCCTATAATCTGGCATAGATTTCAGACTACATCCAGATTTCCTCTATTTATCTATCACAATTTCTACAAGAGATTTTGATTCTCCTAAGTTACCATCCTCAAAACCAGTTTTTCCTTGTTAGATCTTGAAGAATAAAATTTAACTCTTGTTTATTCCTTTATCTTTTGAAGGATTACCCATTACTAAGACAAATCAAGAAGTACTTAGCTACTTTACTTTTGGCAGACATCTCCACCAGATTTCTTTTTAATTGAAGTATTTCATTACTACAGTTCTATGTGGAACTTATACATTTTCCAAAACTCCTCATCTAATTTCTCTTTTTTTCCAGGTTGTATGTTGTATATTCCAATGACCATAGCACTTCTATTTCTCCCACTTTTGACTAACTCTCACTCAGATACTTGCATTATGCTTTCCATATCCTGGTTCTTGGATTAACTTCATAATATATAATGCTACACTCCCACATCATTTTACTTTTTTGCTTTCTTTTCAATAACATATATCCACTCCAAACTATAAATGAGTGTTGCTTTCATTGCATAAAGTTTCAAATATACCTATAAGGTCAATTGCCTCCACTTCATTTCCTATAATACTCCTCTGCACACTCTGAGCTGTCTTTTGACCTTATCATTCAACTGAAACTACTCTCTCTGTGTCTGTTTCTATCTCTCTCTTATTATTTTTCTTTCCTATTTTTGTGTCTCTCTCTGCTTCTCTCTGCTTTCTCTGCTTTTATATCTTTCAATATTATTATCTCCATTTGCTTTTCTGTGTCTTATCTACTTTCTGTCTGTCTCTGTTTCCCTTCTCTCTTTCTTTATCTTTCTATATCTTTCTGTCATCGTCTTTCTGCTCTCTGTCTCCATCTTTGTCTCTGTGTCTCTCTCTGTCTCTGTCTTCTGTTTCTTTTTCTTTCTTCCTCTCTTATCTTATCCTTCTCTCCCTTCTCTCAGGTTACAAATTAACCAATAAATCTAATGATTTATCTTTTCTCACTCTGCTGTCTATTCCTAGATGCTCTGATCTCCTCAATTTATGCTTTTTTAGTTCTCCTATTTGTTTTCTTCTTTTCAGTCTCCTTTTTCAGGATTAGCATCTATGATCCACCATCTAATTTTGGTCATGCCTCAAGATTCTATCATAGGTCTCCTTTCCTTTTACCATGTTCTCTTTAATAGGAAGCTCATCAATTCCTATGACTTAAATTGTCATCTTCATCTAGATGACTCTCAGATCTAGATATCCCTTGCTAATCTCTCTAGTTCTACATCATCAATTGGTTATATCAAAACAAATTTCATAGACATTTCAAAACTAAAGAATCCAAAATAGAGCTCATTGACTTTTTTTTGCAACCCTTGCCCCTCTTCTTAACTTTAATTCAATTCAATTCACCAAATACTTATTAAGCATGTGCTATTTACATGGTATTATGCTAGCTACCAGTGCTAAGTTTCCCCTGTCCCCACAAAAGGTCTGTCCCTTAGAGATTATTGCACAATAATATTGTGTGTACAGTTAAAAGGGAACCTTTCATAGAGTGGAAAGAGTAGAGAACCCTTTAGAGAGCCACATAACCTGGGGTTAAAGGTGGGACATCCCATTTTCTGTCTGAATAATCTAATGGAATTACTTCCCCTTATTAAAACTTAGTTCTCTTTTTTATAAGAAAGGAGGAATTAGAGTAAATAACTTCTAAAGGAACTTTTTTTGATACAAGTAAATATCAAATATGTGTAAAATAAATATAATTCTATCAAAACTATCATCACCATTCTAATCAATGAAGTTTGTAATCAGAAGGTGACCATCAACTATTCCCTTTCTCTCATTATTGTGTCCAACCAGCTACCACAACTTGATTTTTGTGTCTTCATCCATACCTTCTTCTCTGCTTTTTTAGCTAACACACCAATTCATACCCTACCCAACATTCCTATGTACTGTTCTAATAGTTTGCTAATGGATCTCCCTGCCTCCAATCTCTTTGCATTCTAGTGTATCATTAAACAAAGGTCAAACTATTATCCTCAAAACAGATATTTCTTGACCAGCAGGATGAATACAGAGAGGTTTGGAGAAACTTACATGAACTGATGCTGAGTGAAATGAACAGAACCAGGAGATCATTATACACTTTAACAAAGATATTGTGTGAATATGTATTCTTTTGGAAGTGGATATCTTCAACATAGAGAAGCTCTAATTCAGTTTCAATTGATCAATGATGGACAAAATCAACTACACCCAGAGAAGGAACACTGGGAAATGAGTGTAAACTGTTTGTACTTTTGTCTTTCTTCCCAGGTTATTTTTACTTTCTGAATCCAATTCTTCCTGTGCAACAAAAAATTCAGTTTTGCACACATATATTGTATCTAGGATATACTATAATACATTTAACATGTATGGAACAGCCTGTCATCTAGGGGAGGGGGTAGAGGGAAGGAGGGGAAAATTCGGAACAGAAGTGAATACAAGGGATAATATTGTAAAAAATTACCCATGCATATGTACTTAAAAATTATAATTATAAAATTAATTTAAAAAACAGATATTTCTATGGTACTCCCATGTCTTTAAAAAAACTCAGTGGCTTCTGATGGGCTACAAGCAAAAAAAAAACATATTTTCTCAACTTTACATTTAAATCCTTACTTGTGGTCTTCAACTTATCTTTCCAAGATTTCACATTCACACACAATATTTAATTCAAATTGGGATATTTGTGATTGGTTGTCTGAACATCATTTTGCATCTACCATCCCAGTGCCTTTGCACAGATTGTTCCTCATTCTTGGAATGAACTGCCTTTTTATCTCAACTTTTTTTTTTTTTTAATCCATAGCTTTCTGTAAGTATCATTTCAAGTGTCACATTATAGATAAGGCTTTTCCTAATTTCCTTCCTTCCAGGTATTTAAGCAGCCCTTGTCTTCTATATGAGCTTTGTCTTTATTGCGTGTATTATTAATTTATTTACTAAATCTCCCCACTAGAATATTAGCTATCAGAGTTCAACTACAAGTCCCTTTTTGTCTTTTTATCCTTAGACATTGCAGAGAGCAAACAATTAGGAAGTATTTCTTGAATGAATAGAGTAAGGAAATAAATAATATGATATGAGCTGAAGTCCCTTTTCTTTCTAACTTTCTTCTTCAAGAAATTTTCCAGTTCATCAATATAGTTTCTAAAATATGGTGTCCATATCGAAAAACATTGTTGCAGATGTGTTCTAACATGGGTAGAATTTACTTCACCCAGCCTAAATCTAGGCCTCTCTTAATGTAACTTAGAATGAAATTATCTTTCTGAGCTATCTTATTATACTTTTAACTAAAACTCTCTGAACTTTTTCAAATGAACTTCTACCTAGGTATACTTCTTCATTTTGTTCTTGGAAAGTGGGCAATCCAAAAGAGACAGTACTGGGAATGAAGTCAAGAAGATTTGAGTTCAAATCCCATTTAAAAAATTTATAATCTACAGCTAAGTAGCACAGTGGGTAGAGCCACCAATCCTGGAGTTACAGACCTGAGTTTAAATCTAGCTTCAGACACTTAACAAATATTGCTATGTGACCTTAGCCAAGTTGCTTATTCCCAATAGTCTCATCCAGAAACAACAACAAAACCACTTACTATCTAATTGACTAATAGCAAATCACAACCTGTGTATGTTTCAATTTTACCAAATATAAAATGGAAATAATGAGAGCAACCACTTTATATGGTTGTTGTAATGATTAAATGCAATCCTATTTATAAAGTGCTTAGCACAGTGCTTGACACATAGTAGGACCTGCCTCTAATATATCTTATTTTTCCGCAAAATTAAATGGGAAGACTTGACATGTACTATAATTAAATATCCTCATATTAAATTCAATCCAATATCCTAGCCTGTCAAGATTATTTTGAATCTTGACTGTCATCTAGTGTCACCTGTCCCTCCTAGTCTTGTATCATCTTCAAATTTGATAAGCATTATGCCTAATTTGTTATAAGCACCATTAATAAAAAATGTTAAAAAGCACGGGCAAGCAGAGATCCCTGTTGTACTCCAAAAGAAACTTTTTTTTCAAGTTGGTGTTAAATCATTAATTCCTAACTTTTGGGTCAAGCTACTCAAATAGTTTTCAAATCCCAAATATGCAGAATTCTAATAGTATTAATATAACTACTAATAGGAATTCGATAAAGTTAACTAGGCACTCTCTTACTATTTCCCTACTAATCTTATATTTGTGATTGCTAGTCATTTCAACTGTGTTCAACTCTTCCTATTTGGGGTTTTCTTGGCAAAGACACTAGAGTGATTTATCATTTCCTTCTCCAGCTTATTTTACACATGAAGAAACTGAGGAAAACAGGGTTAAGTGACTTGTTCAGAATCATACAGCTGGAACTCCTTAGCTATTCAGTGGTCCTACCACATTCTATGTTAAAATATAGTCAGATTGGAAACTGAGTGGATGCCCATCAATTGGAGAATGGCTGAATAAATTGTGGTATATGAATATTATGGAATATTATTGTTCTTTAAAAATGACCAGCAGAAAGATTTCAGAAAGGCCTGAAGAGACTTACATGAACTGATGCTGAGTGAAATGAGCAGGGCCAGGAGATCATTATATATTTCAACAACAATACTGTATGATGATCAATTTTGATGGACGAGGCCCTCTCCAACAATGAGATGAGCCAAATCAGTTCCAAGAGAATAGTAATGAACTGAACCAGCTACACACAGCGAAAGAACTCTTGGAGATGACATGAACCACTACATAGAATTCCCAATCCCTATATTTTTGTCTGACTACATTTTTGATTTCCTTCACAGGCTAATTGTACACTGTTTCAAAGTCCAATTCTTTTTGTACAGCAAAATAACTGTTTGGACATGTATACATATATTGTATTTAACTTATACTTTAACATATTTAACATGTATTGGTCAACCTGCCATCTGGAGCGGGGGAAAGGAGGGGAAAAGTTAAAACAAAAAGTTTTGCAATTGTCAATGCTGGAAAATTACCTATGCATAAATTTTTTGTAAAAATAAAAAATAAATAAATATGTAAATAAAATACAGATTTCCAATATATGATAAGTAAAATAGTCCCAATCAGAATCACAATGGCAACATAATATAAATACTGAACTATGTGAAATTTAATGAATAATTAATTCTAAAAAGAGATTAAAGAAAGGACCTCCCAACTTTCTAGGAAAATGTAAGCTACTATGGAATGAAACCATGCATATAGCATGAGATTTGGCTGATTGCTTGGCAAATTTTGCCAAACTAAATTGTGTTGGCTTGTTGTTTTTCATTCTATTATGAGTGATGGCTTTCTAGGAGGATGAAAGATATATTGTGCAGTTTGAGATTGTAGCTGGAATAAAAATAAAAGTTGTCAATAAAAATTTATATACACATATATAATCATTTTTTCTACTGTTATTCAGGATTCTTGAAGTTCAGGACAGTTTTTTTCCTAAAAGAAAATATTCATGCTTTATAAATGCCAGGTATCTGTCTAATCTATAAGTCCTTAATCTCTCTTAGTTCTTATATTCTTACTCATGTTTTTCAATATATATTTGCATTAAAGTCAAAAGGTATCAGAGTTTATGTTGATTTAATTTTCAATGTCTAGTCTAACCCTTTATAGAACATTTCTGCTCCTTCGTATTCTACCACATATATTGGTGTAGGAATTGTAATTATTTTCTTAGTGTTCTTTCTATAGTAGTCATAAGAATACAATATAAGGTGACCAAATTGTCTCATAGAATAATGTATTTTATTACCTTTGGGAACATGAAAAACCAGCTCTTCTTTATTTTTCTCTCTGAAGAGCATTAGAAGTCATTTTTTTTCAAGTAACTGCAATAGTTCTTTGCTCAGATTTTGTTTACATTAAGTCCCTCCAGTAATTCATCTACTTATTGATCATTAGCGAAGAATCTCAAAATTACAATACTGAGAACCAGGTTACAGAATGTAGATTGTCTGAAAATTGTGTGATGCTTGGCCCCCTGACTCCCTATTGTTCTGCTACTATCACTGCAGAAATGGGTGGAAGCTGCAGATAATGAAGAAAAAAAAATGCATTTTCTTTTGTTTCATGGGTTGTCATAATTAAGAATCCATCATCAAGTAGTCAGCCTATAAGGGATGAAATTCTCTGTACTTAACTAGTTTAAGCCTTGGGATTCAGATCTCACTTATTACCAAGATAATATTTAAGATCTTTCTATCATGGCAAAACCTGTATAAACAAACCATTTATCAGAAACCATATGGAAACCATTTATCAGAAAAATATAATAAATAAATACACTTACCAAAGGCTTTTTATTGAAATAGACCAATATAAGAGGAGTGATGTTAATTTTTCATAAGTGGGTTATGATAATATCATAAACTGTCAATATTAATTAAATTGTTTTAGGTATTCATTTAGACCAATCAAACTCTCAAAGGATTATATTCAAGAGCAAGACAAATAATTTAAAAAATCATCTAGAGTAAAAAGACAGGCATGGTTCTTCAAAGTAAATAATAAAAAAAGAGTGAGAAGGCAGGGGACCCAGCTATACTTGTCAAAACTACTGGATATGGATATGGCTAAAATAATGGAATTTTGAGTAATTGAAAATTCACTTAATCGAAGACTACATAGAATCAGTCTGTAACATACAGATTCAAATAAATATAATAGTATACAATTTTATAAACCCAAAGACTACTATGGTAAGGACTTACTAATCAACAAAATAAAAACAAAATGATGAATTTGAACAGACCAAGATCAATAAACTCCAAATGGAAACATGATATGCATTCATAAATAAGAAGTGTTCAAAGAGTAAAACATAGAAAATAAAATATACAAATTTGATTAGGGAAATAATTTTAAAATTTTTGTATAAACAAACCAAAGTCATTATGTGTAAAAATATATCTTCAATTGGGGAGGGGATCTTTGTAGTAAGTATCTCTCCTGAAGGTCTTATATTCATGCTATGTAAAGAATTGAGTGACTTATGAGGAGTGGGAACAGGCATTCCTTTAATAAATATTCAAAAAGCATGAAAAGGAGAAATCTAAGCTATCTACAGGTATGTGAAGGAAAAAAAAAAGTAAATTATAGTATATTGGGTGTCCAGGGAAGACTAGCATCTATAATATGAGGGATTTTTGAGTACAGTAACCAAATTATAATAAAACTATCTTGGCAGTCTGGCTAAACAAGGTTAAGAGTTGATGATAAGCTTCAAATCCATTGGCGAGTTAGGATCTACCATAAGCATTTGAAGACTTTCCCCTAGCATATTAGGTGAGATTTGGCTGAATATTAGGTGGATGAGAGCAATTTATTCCAATATGCCATGAAAGTGGTAGAAGCAGATACTGTAGAGTTTTTGAACTTGGTCAGATATCAAAGATGCTACATACTGAAACACTGCCAGTTGTCTTGACTGTTGTCTTGCCACTGGAATTTCATGCCTCTGGAAGACATCTACAAGATAGAGTGAAGCTGAAAACTTTTCACAACTCTACCCCACTGTTAAATCCAGTTTACATGAAGGTAAAGGCATGACCTATACTAATAACATTCTATGTTATTATTTCACTATTTTTACCTACCTTGAAGACCTGTGGCAACAGGCAAGTGACAAAATAGCAAGTGCTGATACACTGAGAGTTGTAGTCATAACTCTGCACATAAATGACCCAAAGGATAGGATCATCTTTTTACTGGCTTAAAGCAGCAATGATATTAAGAAACTCCCAAGGTGTCTGAGCATCTTCTTTTAAGGAATGCATGGCTTATTTCCTGGAGTGAGGAAGGATATAGACAAATTGCTCTAAAAATTCTCTGCTTCATTCAATCCTGTCCTTCTTACTGCATTAGGCAGGAATCCACCTTGCAATTTAAACATCAAAAAAAAGTGTATGATTGTGTGTGTGTGTGTGAAGAAGATTCCACTGGAAAATGGAATGTGCCTACACTCAGGGACAACATGAAATCTAGAATACCTGAACAAAAAACAGCTCTTGTTACAATAGACTTCAGCAAGTATCACAACTAAATAGCAGTCCTGATTAAAACAAGGCTAAAAAATGAAGATCTGGATACACATTTTCCTATAGTGACTACAATGATGGGAACTACTGGGAAACTGACAGAGTTTTCACAATCAGATCTAATCTAACCAGAATATATGTATGCTTTCCAAAGGAGTGAAAGATAAGCTCATGATTTCCATCTGCAGGAAAGTATTACACCATCATCACCAGTATATATACTCCCACTATGTCAAATCCTGATGAAGTCAAAATATTTGTGAATTCATGAAGGATTTCATCATCAGTGTTCTGAAAGATCACATACTTATAATTTTGGAGGACTTTAACATGAGAGCAGACACAGATTATCAGAAGTTGCAGGAAGGAGGAATTACCAGAAATAGCAAATATAATGGCCACTTACTGCTAAATACTTGTACATCTCATAACCTCATCACCAACACTGTCTTCCACTTATTTAAATGCAATAAAACGTCATGCATACACTCTCATAGAAAGTACTAGCATTTAATAGACTGTCATCATAAGAAGAGATAAGTAGCATATGAGAATAAAAAAGATGATGTGTATATAGAGTACTGAACCAGTCATAGACTTGTCTTCTTTAAACTAAGTATTTGTATTCAACAAAAGTGTCAGTCCCAAGGCAAGACAATTATCAGTGGAGTCCAGAGGTGAAAAATATATTATTGATCAGAGGGAAAGCTGGGCAATCACACAATTAGCAATAGAGAAGCAAAAAATTGGGTAATTTTCAGAGATTTTGTGTATAGCACCAAATTTGCTCATTTGGGCCAGAAAACTCTCAATCCAAACTGGTTTGATGAAAGTGGTGAGGAAACTTAGAAGCTACTAAGTAAAAAAAATGAAAACTCCATAGTGTTTACCAGTAAGGAAATTCATCTGTCATTAAGAAGGCATTCTTTAACATCATCAAAAGCAAAGTGCAAGTGATGCTTAGAAAGATGTGGGATCCTAGGCTCAGTAAGAAGGCAGATGGTATTCAGTTTTAGATCAATAGTAACAATCCAAAGTACTCCTACAGTACCTTGAAGTCTATTGATGGATTAGGCACTTCTGGTTCATCTCAGTTACTCATTGCTGATGGAGCTACACTAATAAATGATAAAGACATGATCCTAAAGAGATGTGCTTGTTATTCTTATAATGTTTCCAACAGATTGTCATCAACAAATGCTAATGTCTTTGACCATATATCTCAGGCTGAAGTCAATTCCTCTCTAGCTGAACTTCCAACTGAAGAAAATACATTGAATGCCATAAAACTCTTCTCAGTGTGGCAAAGAGCCTGGCACTGATTACATCTTAGCAAAATTTTACAAGGTAGAAGCTCTATTGCTTTTTTATAAAAGCTGACTGAAATCTTATAGATAATTTGGCAAAAGGAGGATCCCTAGGAAAACTAGAATATCTCCATTGTTTACTGTAGAAAGAAAAAGGAAATAGATTGTCCTGTGTCAATCTCTTAGTCATAGTATTCTTTCTGGCAACTAATCATTCACCTGGAAGAAATAATTTACTGAAAAGCCAATGAGATTTCAGAAAGGGCTAAAGAATGCACAACATGGTTTACTGATCAACAACTCCAGGAAAAATGTCAATAGTAGAATAGAAACTTGTACACAAAGTTCTCCAACAGCCAGCACTGCACCATGCATATATTAGTCACATTAATATATTTTTTTAATTTTTTAAATTTTAATTCTGTGGGTAAATTCACTTATCTTGGAAGTAAACTTTCCAGGAGAAGTTCACACAGATGAGGAAGTCGATAATACATTGCAAGAACTAGCGCAGCATTTAGAAGGCTACAAAAGAAAATGTAGGAGAGAAGAGGTATTAGCTGCATACAAAACTAAAGGTCCATAAATATGTTATGCTGATGTCACTGTTATATGAAATCTGGATGGGCTGCCCTCTCCATGCCATAAAATTGAGCTGCATAAACTTGAATTTTTTGCATAACATTTTGAAGATTCCCTGGTGAGTTAAGGTATCAGACATTGAAGTCCTCTCTTGTGTTCAACTGCCAACCATTCAAGCTCCACTGTAGCGATCACACGTTTGATGGGTTTGCCACATAATCTGAAAGCCAAATATACTTTTACCTAAAACAAACAAAAATTATTTTAAAGAGAACTCACCGAAAGTTACTACCCAGAATAAATTGTGCAAGGACACTCTCAAAGGTCTGTCTGAAAAATTTTAGTGTCAGTTGTGAGACTTAGAAGATGCTGGCACAGGACTATTCATCATAATGTACATCAAAGAAAGTACTGTACTTTATGAGCAAAACAGAATCAGAGTAGCCTAAAGGAAATATGACCTGGGCAAATACAGAGATATATCTATCCCACATGTACAAATTGATTATGCCTGATCTGTGGTAGAGCTTATTGAACTTGTGTTAGACTGATCAACTTGCCTTGACCCCAATATCATGATGACATTTGGTCCTCTTTGAGGACCAAGGAAGAACAACAATGGAAAAATGAAAATTAAAATAACTTATGATTTACTTCATTTTTATCAGAGTGGTAAAATCTAAAACAGAAAAAAAGAAAATCTCTGGAGTAGTTGTTGGAAGAGTATAATACTATATTGTTGATGAAGTTGCACATTGGTCCAGCCATTCTGAAAAACAATTTAGAATTCTAGCCCAAAAGTCACTAAATTTGGACCAATGATACTACTATTAAGTTATCCACATACAAAAATACTCCAAGAAAGAAGGAAAAGACTAACATATACAAAAATATTATTTCTGGAACTTCTCTTTTTTTCAACAAAGATCTGTAAACAAAGAAAGTATTCATCAACTGTTGTGATATGGGAGCCATCTGCCAGTGGTTGCTGCTCTATCATGTAGAATGGATCTCTTTATGTGTGAGAATGATGATGATGATACAAGGAGACTGAGAGGCACTTGCGTTCTTTGACTCTCCACTGAGAGGCAGTTGTGTTGTCTGACCTCTTGTTTCCAATTTATTTCTTTCCCAATCCACAAGGAGCCTCTGCCTTAGTAAAGACTGCTTTGTAGCTCCTTCAAGTGTCATGATTCACAGCTATGGACGCTCTCGGAGAATTGACCTGCCCCTTCACCTAGGCATGGTTCTTAATAATCAACTAGAAAATATCTGATCAGATTATGCTATGTAAATGGCAAGACTTGAATGAACTAATTCAGAGAAAATGCATGAAACAAAAATAATTTATAGACCAATTTTCCAAATAAAAATAAATAGAAAATATTTAAGAAGTCTGATTAATGTCATGATGAATTATGACTCTGGAGGTTTATTTATGACTCATGCTATCTATCTGCTGATAGTTGAAGAACAAGACATACATTTTAGACCATAGAAAATCTATTGATTTGGCTTGACCATGTTCATTTCTAGATAGACTGATTTTCCCTTTTTATTTGAAGATGAGCTTAACTAGTTATGGTAAGGATTAAAAAGAAAGGACATTTTAAAAGGATTATTCAAGCATATGAGGAAATGCTTAGAAGGGAATAGAAAGAAGTTCAGAAAGGGACACTGAAGGGAAGGACATATTTGAAAGCACTATAAATGTATTATATATCATGTCCCAAATTGGTGCAGTTTTAGCTATGACTTTTGGACCATCTTTTATCAAAAAAAAAAAAGAAGGAAGAAAGAAAGAAAGAAAGAAAGAACAAAAGAAAGAAAGAAAGAAAGAAAAAGAAAAGAAAGAAAAAAAAAGAAAGAAAGAAAAGAAAAGAAAAGAAAGAAAAGAAACAAACAAAAACTGAAAATAAATTCATGAGTTTCATTTGTAATTTTCCTTCCCTTTCTCTGTGTATTAAAACTTTACTTTCCTTATGTTTCTCTGTATCTCTTTTTCTGTCTTTACTTTTCTCTCTATATATAAAAACAAATTTTTATCTATCAATCTAATCTAATTATCTATCATCTCCCTGTTTCTTTCTCTATTTCTGCCTCTGTTCTCCCCCCACTTCAACTATTTCATAATAACATAAACATTAAATTATTGGTGTCATTTTCACCATCTAGGAACATACCTTATTTACTGGTGTAAGTACAGAATGAGTGCACTGTCCCAGAAAGAAAAAAAGAAAAAAGTCAAGATCCTGACAGTGTTTATACCATGTGCCATTTCTGTGATATCTTTCCCAAATTTCTCACCTTCTACATTTAGTCCATATGTTTATATATATATATATATATATATATATATATATATATATATATATATATATATATATATATATATATATATATATATATATATATTCTAATGACAAAATTATTTCTGTACTTCTGTTTTTCTTTTCTTTCCTTCACTTGATAAAGGAGACAACCCAATATGTACCTTGTTTCTGATTACTGGATTTCCTGGTACATCATTTTCTTACATTGCTCAACCCCTACCTTTTAATATGGCATTGCCTTTGAATCAGGTATTCTGAATCAATTTGTAGTCATCCCTTATATAAATGGCTTTGGATGTCTGGTTTATCTGTCTTGTTTCTTATACAATGTATATATTAATCCATACAGAATTGGGGACAGTAAATATCTATTTGATATCTTATTTATTTACCCTGTTGAGTCTTTGGATTAGCCATTTGCTCTCCATTAAATTTTAAAGATTAGTTTAAATTCTCTGGGATATTGTTTTCTTCCTGAGGAGGGGGTTTTGGGGAGGGAAGAGAGAACTAAATATTTTATTTATTTATTCATTCATTTATTTATTTATTTTTTATTCATTTTTCCAAATTATCCCCTCCCTCCCTCCACTCCCTCCCCCCATGGCAGGTAATCCCATACATTTTACATGTGTTACAATATAACCTAGATACAATATATGTGTGTAAATACCATTTTCTTGTTGCACATTAATTATTAGCTTCCGAAGGTATAAGTAACCTGGGTAGATAGACAGTAGTGCTAACAATTTACATTCGCTTCCCAGTGTTCCTTCTCTGGGTATAGTTATTTATGTCCATCATTGATCAACTGGAAGTGAGTTGGATCTTCTTTATGTTGAAGATTTCCACTTCCATCAGCATACATCCTCATACAGTATTGTTGTTGAAGTGTATAGTGATCTTCTGGTTCTGCTCATTTCACTCAGCAACAGTTGATTTAAGTCTCTCCAAGCCTCTCTGTATTCCTCCTGCTGGTCATTTCTTACAGAGCAATAATATTCCATAACCTTCATATACCATAATTTATCCAACCATTCTCCAATTGATGGACATCCATTCAACTTCCAGTTTTTAGCTACAACAAAAAGAGCTGCCACAAACATTTTGGCACATACAGGTCCCTTTCCACTCTTTAGTATTTCTTTGGGATATAATCCCAATAACAGCAATTCTGGGTCAAAGGGTATGGACAGTTTGATAACTTTTTGGGCATAGTTCCAAATTGCTCTCCAGAATGGCTGGATTCTTTCACAACTCCACCAACAATGTATCAGTGTCCCAGTTGAGAAATAAATATTTTTTAACACTGAAGTCTGCGATCATATGTTGTTGTCCTTAAGAAAGTTCTAAGTGGTATAAAGCTTTTAGGCACTATCTACATCAAGACAAGATAGGGAATGGATCTGTGATGTAATTGTCATAAATAAGAAAATCCTTTAACAATATATATAGAACTTACAGTATTAGAGAATAGCCTAGTACTGAGAGGCTTAATAACTTTCTCATGGTCAGATCTTTGCATTATTAAAGATTGAAATTTGAACCCAAGTCTTCTTGATTTCAATGTTAACTTTTTAACCACCATGAAATAATTCCTCTCTACATTCACAAAAACAAAACAACAATAACAACAAAACCTGTCTTAGGAATAAGATAGAAAAAAACATTTACCCAGTGGAAATTTATCAGTTGGTAGGTATTTAATTTTTTCAGAGGCTTGAAAGGATAATTTGGCTTTACAAGATACTTCACCAAAAATAATAATAGCCTAAAAGTTTTTTAAAAAGGCATTCTCTCCAATACCCTAAAGGTAGGATCAGAGGTAAATTGTCCTCGGATAATCATTTTTGTTTTATGAATAGAAGAATGGAAACTCAGAGAGAGGAAATATTTATCAAACTTTATAGGACCAATAAATGCAAAATTGTGTCTAGAACCAAGTTCTTATAATATCAAGACCTATGCTTTTTAAAAAAATTATATTAAGCTGACTCAACTAGACAGTACAGTACTAAGGACTTGATGATGTATGATTTAAATTACTCATTCTGGAGTCAAAAAAGTACTCTACTTTTTTATTTTTTTAAAATGTTTGAATAGTTCAAAATTTGGGTTGGCACATTTGAGGAAATGCCACTAATAGGTGCATTGTGGGCTCATTGGCACATATCACATGTGTCTAAATATACAACAAGTTCTGTGTTGTGAAGCTCCCCAACATTTTATTGTTTTCAATTGTTGTCTGCTTTTTTGACGCCCCCCCCAAAAAAAACCTTCTCATAATACCACAAATGTAATAACTGATGATTGAAAAGCTATTTAGTATAGTCTCTTTGGGATCTTAACAGAATCAAAAAGCTTCAAACACAAATTTAATAATATTTTCTGTCTTAGAATAAGCCAAACTACATATGAGAGGTTTATAACTAAATAAGAAATCACATTATGATGAAATTTCTGGCTCAAAAATTCTTGATGGTCATTAGGTAAATAATTTAGACAAGATAAAAACCATATTAATGAAATAAAATCATTTAAATAATTTAAGATAAATTCTTCTAACTTCTTTAAGTGTCCTTATGTTATAATATACTAAAATAATTTCATTGCCTTCCTTATTCTTGGCTAGTTTTCCATCTGGGGTTTTCTAGTTGAGTATTATCATTTTTGATGGGAATATAATTATCTTTTTTGTATTTTTTGTCAAAATTTAACTAAGGAAGTTTCATCTAAAAATGGAGAATCACATTCTAATGATTCAATTTTAACTTGAAGAGAATTATTCATGAGGTTTCTCTGGTTTTGGGAATCACTCTCAGTTTATCTCTCTATCTTCTCCCCTTTCCACTTTCCTTCTTTTATTTGTTCCTCTTTCTTTCTTTATGTGCCACCTTCATTTTTCTTCCTTTTCTTCTTTCTATCCTTTCTTATTTCTACATTATCTTTTTTCCCTTTTCCTACCTAATTTCCATTTTTCTTGTGCTATCTTCTCTCTTTTATACTTCCCTTTTTTTTCTTTTTCTTACTTTCTCTTTTACTCTCACTTTCTCTCCATTACTCTTCCTCCTTCTTTGTATCTTTCTTTTTGCCTGTCTCTACTCGTTCTCTTCTCTCAATACCATATAATTAAAAGCCTCATGTACATGAAAGCCATTGTAGCTTCAGAAGGGGTTGACAAAGGGACTGACATTTCTGCTGTTCAACTACTCAAAGAGAAATGTCAGTAACAGAGCAAAGATGTGTATAAAGTGATCATATAAAAGGTTTGTCAATCTAACAAATGTCTTTGATACCATCAGTTATGAAGACATATATAAATTATGGTAAAATTTGGTTTTCCAGAGAAAATTATCAGTATTTGACATCAGCTTCATGAAGGCATTTTTTGGCATGAACTCTGGATAAAGGATGATGCTGTCATATTTTCCTTTCACTAGTGGAGTGAAGTAAAGTTATATCCTCACTATCATGTTTTGTAATATGATATTTTCTATCATGTTGTCAATGAGAATGAAAATGACATTTAAGTCACTCACCGCACTAATAGAAATTATTTAACCTGAAAAGGCTTTAAGTCAAAACTAAAGTAGAAGGATAGTTGTTCCATGGTTTTTGATTCACAAATGATATGCACTTAATGCAACTACTGTGACCGAAATGCAGCAAAGCATGGATTAATTCTCTTCTACTTCTGTTAATTTTGACTCAATACTTAACATTAAGAAAGCACAAATTCTTCATTGGCCATGACCACACCATCCATACATGGAATCACAATTATAGCAAATGGAGAAATTTTAATGCTGTAAATGAGTTCGTTTATCTTAGTAATACTCTTTGCATGGATGTCCACACAGATGATGAGGTTATACACACGGATTGCCATAGTAAACTCAGTGTTTTAGAAGCTCTGAAGGAGAGGGTGGAAGAAAAATTTCAGATGAATTACCAAACTGAAGTCCTACATAGTCAATGTGTTTACCTCACATTAAATCTAGTCAGTATCAGTGCTAAGCCAGGAAACTGAATTGCTTCATTTTAAATTATCTTAAGAATATTCACAAGATCACCTAGGAGGATAAGGTATTAGACACTGAAGAACTCTTTCAAGCTGAACTGGTAAGGATTCAAATTCTACTATAGAAGAGTGTAAATCTGATAGGCTGGCCAAAGTATTCAAGTGCTAAATATATGTTTGTTTGTTTGTGGTTTTTTTTTTTTTTTATTTTGTGAAGAAATTATATAAGATAAGTGATCACATAGAGGTCAGAAGAAATGAAACAAGGACATTCTCAAAGCCTCTAAAGAACTTTGGACATCCTCTATTCCTCTTATTATACTCACTTTTGCTGAGTAGGTAGTTTTTGGTTGCAATCCTGGATCCATTGCTCTCTGGAATATCATATTACAAGCCCTCCAATCTTTTAATGTAGAAGCACTGGATCTTGTGTTATCCTGACTGTTTCTCCATGAAACTTGAATTGTTTTTTTTCTGGGTGCTTATAATATTTTTCCCCCTTTAACTGGAAATTCCAGAATATGGCTATAAGATTCCTGGGCATTTTTATATTTGGATCTCTTTTAGAAAATGATCAGTGGATTCTTTCAACTTCTGCTTTATCCTCTGGTTCTAGGATATCATGAGAGTTTTCCTTGATAATTTTTTGAAAGATGATTTCCAGGGGCGGAGCCAAGATGGCAGAGAAGATACACGCGACTGTGTAAGCTCCTTTCTTCCCTCACTACCAATCAGATAATTTCAGCCTCAGAAATAGTAGATGTTGAAAGAATTCATCAAACTCCTTCTGAAATAGACCCTAAAAAAAGAACACCACTGAATATTGTGGCTAAGCTGCAGAATTACCACACAAAGGAGAAAATCCTGCAAGCAGCTAGAAAAAAACAATTTAAATAACAAGGTGCCACAATAAGGGTCACACAAGATCTGGCTGCCTCCACATTAAAAGATAGAAGGGCCTGGAACCTGATTCTGAAAGGCAAAAGATCAAGGATTGCAACCAAGAATAAACTACCCAGCTAAGCTTAGCATCTTTTTCCATGGAAGAAGATGGTCATTCCATGAAATAGAGGATTCCATATGTTTCTAAGAAAAAAAGCAGATGTAAACAAAAAATTTGATCTACATCCACAAGACTGAAGAGAAACAGAAAAAGGTACACAGAACCCTTGAGAACTGTATCTTTGTTGTGGGTATATAGAAAGTACTCATGGATAATTTGATTTTACTGATATAAAAGAAAAAAAAGGAGGGGGTGTAGTAAAGGGAAGGGGGTAGTATCAGAAAAAGGGGAGGGAGTGATAAAAAGAGGGAAACTACATCCCAGGAAGAGGCATAGAAAATACACCATATCTGAGGGAATTTAGACAGGGGGAGAATCATTGTGTAAATCTTACTCTCATCAGAAGAGGCTCAAAGAGGAAATAATTGACATACTTGTTTTTCAGAGAATTCTCTATCACCTCATTAAAAAGGGGGAGAGGAAAAGGGAAAAGGAAAAGGAGAATAAGGGAAGGGATGTGGAAGGAGGGGGGAGGGATACTAAAAAAAAGGGAGAGCTGAGCATCACAAGAGGGGTCTATAAATTAAATATTGGGGAAGGGGTTCAGGTGGGTCAAGGGAAAAAGCATAATCTGGGGATAATATGATGGCAGGAAATACAGAATTAGTAATTTTAACTGTAAATGTGAATGGGATGAACGCTCCCATCAAACAGAGACGGATAGCTGACTGGATCAAAAATCAGAACCCTACAATATGTTGTTTCCAGGAAACACACTTAAAGCAGGGAGATACATATAGAGTAAAGGTAAAAAGTTGGAGCAGAATCTATTATGTTTCAGGTAAAGCCAAAAAAGCAGGGGTAGCTATCCTTATCTCAGATCAAGCAAAAGCAGAAGTTGATCTAGTCAAAAGAGATAAGGAAGGAAACTATATCCTGCTGAAAGGTAGCATAAATTATGAAGCCAAATCAATACTAAACATATATGCACCAAGTGGTATAGCATCTAACTTTCTAAAGGAATAGTTAAGAGAGTTGCAAGAAGAAATAGACAGTAAAACTAAAATAGTGGGAGATCTCAACCTTGCACTCTCAGATTTAGACAAATCAAACCACAAAACAAATAAGAAAGAAATTTAAAAAGTAAATAGAACATTAGAAAAACTATGTATGATAGACCTTTGGAGAAAACCGAATGGCAATAGAAAGGAATATACTTTCTTCTCAGCAGTTCATAGATCCTATACAAAAATTGACCATATATTAGGACATAAAGATTTCAAAATTAAATGTAGGAAAGCAGAAGTAATAAATGCCTTCTTCTCAGACCACAATGCAATAAAAGCTACATTCAGTAAAAAGTTAGGGGTAAATAGACCAAAAAGTAATTGGAAACTGAATAATCTCATCTTAAAGAATGATTGGGTGAAACAGCAAATTATAGAAACAATTAATAATTTTACCCAAGATAATGACAATGATGAGACATCATACCAAAATCTGTGGGATGCAGCTAAAGCAGTAATAAGGGGAAATTTTATATCTTTAGAGGCTTATTTGAAGAAAATAGAGAAAGAGAAGATTAACGAATTGGGCTTGCAACTTAAAAGGCTAGAAAAAGACCAAATTAAAAACCCCCAACCAAAAATTAAACTTGAAATACAAAAATTAAAAGGAGAAATCAATAATATTGAAAGTAAAAAAAAACTATTGAATTAATAAATAAAACCAAGAGTTGGTTTTATGAAAAAGCCAATAAAATAGATAAACCTTTGGTAAATCTGATCAGAAAAAAGAAAGAGGAAAATCAAATTGTTAGTCTTACAAATAAAAAGGGGGATCTTTCCACCAATGAAGAGGAAATTAGAGAAATAATAAAGAGTTACTTTGCCCAACTTTATGCCAATAAATTTGACAACTTAAGTGAAATGGATGACTTCCTCCAAAAATACAGGATTCCTTGATTAACAGAGGAGGAAATAAATTGCTTAAATAGTCCCATTTTAGAAAAAGAAATAGAACAAGCTATTAATCAACTCCCCAGGAAAAAATCCCCAGGACCAGATGGATTTACATGTGAATTCTACCAAACATTTAAAGAACAATTAGCCCCAATGTTATATAAACTCTTTGAAAAAATAGGGGATGAAGGAGTCCTACCAAACTCCTTTTATGACACAGACATGGTACTGATACCTAAACCAGTCGATCAAAAACTGAGAAAGAAAATTATTGACTAATTTCCTTAATGAATATTGATGCTAAAATTTTAAGTAAGATGTTAGCAAAAAGACTTCAGAAAATAATCCCCAGGATAATACGCTATGATCAAGTAGGATTCATACCAGGAATGCAGGGCTGGTTTAATATTAGGAAAACTATTAGGATAATTGACCATATTAATAATCAAATTAATAAAAACCATATGATCATCTCAATAGATGCAGAAAAAGCATTTGACAAAATCCAACATCCATTCCTACTAAAAACTCTTTAGAGTAAAGGAATAAATGGATTATTCCTTAGAATAATCAGGACCATATATTTAAGACCATCAGTAAGCATAATATGCAATAGAAATAAACTGCAACCTTTCCCAGTAAGATCAGGAGTGAAACAAGGTTGCCCACTATCACCAGTACTATTCGCTAGCCTCGGCAATAAGAGCCAAGAAAGAGATTCAAGGAATCAGAGTAGGAAATGAGAAAATCAAACTGTCACTCTTTGCAGATGACATGATGGTATACTTAGAGAACCCCAAAGACTCTGCTAAAAAAGCTATTAGAAATAATTCAGAATTTTAGCAAAGTGGCAGGATACAAAATAAATCTGCATAAATCCTCATCATTTTTATACATTACCAACCCAATCCAACAGCAAGAGATAGAAAGAGAAATTCCATTCCAAACAAATGTTGAGAGTACAAAGTATTTGGGAATCCATCTACCAAAGAATAGTCAGAAATTATATGAGAAAAATTACAAAACACTTGCCAGAAAAATAAAGTCAGATTTAAATAATTAGAAAGACATTCAATGCTCTTGGATAAGCCGAACAAATAAAATAAAGATGACAATACTCCCCAAACTAATCTCTTTATTTAGTGCTATACCAATCAGACTCCCAAGAAACTATTTTAATGACCTAGAAAAAATAACAACAAAATTCATATGGAAGAATAAAAGGTCGAGAATTGCAAGGGAACTAATGAAAAAAAAGTCAGAGGAAGGTGGTCTAGGTGTACCTGATCTAAAGCTATATTATATAGCAGCAGTCACCAAAACCATTTGGTACTGGCTAAGAAATAGACCTGTAGATCAGTGGAACAGACTAGATACAAAGGACAAAAAAGGATACACCTATAGCAATCTAATCTTTGACAAACTCAAAGATACCAACATTAGGGACAAAAATTCATTATTTGGAAAAAAAACTGTTGGGAAAACTGCTAATTAGTATGGCAGAAATTAAATATGGATCCACACTTAACACCATATACCAAGATAAGATCAAAATGGGTCCATGATTTAGGCATAAAGAGTGAGATCATAAATAGATTAGAGGAACAGAGAATAGTCTACCTATCAGACCTGGGGAGGAGGAAGGAATTTATGACCAGAGGAGAACTAGAGATCATTATTGATCACAAAATAGAAGATTTTGATTACATCAAACTAAAAAGTTTCTGTACAAACAATACTAATGCAAACAAGATTAGAAGGGAAGTAACACATTGGGAAATTATTTTTAAAAGGAAAGGTTCTGACAAAGGTCTCATTTCCAAAATATATAGAGAACTGACCCTCATTTATAGGAAACCAAACCATTCTCCAATTGATAAATGGTCAAGGGATATGAACAGACAATTCTCAGATAATGAAATCGAAACTATTTCCACTCATATGAAAGAGTGTTCCAAATCACTACTGATCAGAGAAATGCAAATTAAGACAACTCTGAGGTATCATTACACTCCTGTCAGATTGGCTAAGATGACAGGAACAAATAACGATGAATGTTGGAGGGGCTGTGGGAAAACTGGAACACTGATGCATTGTTGGTGGAGTTGTGAAAGAATCCAACCATTCTGGAGAGCAATCTGGAATTATGCCCAAAAAGTTATCAAAATGTGCATACCCTTTGACCCAGCCATACTACTACTGGGCTTATACCCCAAGGAACTACTAAAGAAGGGAAAGGGACCTGTATGTGCCAAAATGTTTGTGGCAGCTCTTTTTGCTGTAGCTAGAAACTGGAAGTTGAATGGATGTCCATCAATTGGAGAATGGTTGGGTAAATTATGGTATATGAAGGTTATGGAATATTATTGCTCTGTAAGAAATGACCAGCAGGAGGAATACAGAGAGGCTTGGAGAGACTTACATCAACTGATGCTGAGTGAAAAGAACAGAACCAGAAGATCGCTGTACACTTCAATGCTGTATGAAGAGGTATTCTGATGGAAGTGGATATCTTCAACATAAAGAAGATCCAACTCACTTCTAGTTGATCGATGATGGACAGAAATAACTACACCCAGAGAAGGAACACTGGGAAGTGAATGTAAATTGTTAGCACTACTGTCTATCAACCCAGATTACTTATACCTTCGGAAGCTAATACTTAATGTGCAACAAGAAAATTGTATTTACACACATATATTGTATCTAGGTTATATTGTAACACATGTAAAATGTATGGGATTACCTGTCATCGGGGGGAGGGAGTGGAGGGAGGGAGGGGATAATTTGAAAAAACGAATAAAAAATGAAAAAAATTTTAAAAAATTAAAAAAAAAGAAAGATGATTTGCAGGCTCTTGTTTTGATCATTACCTTCAGGTATACCAATAATTTTTAAAGCATCTCTCCTGGATCTATTTTCCAGGTAAGTTGTTTTTCCAGTGACATATTTCATATTTTTTTCCTTTTTAAAATTTTGGTTTTATTTATTGTATCCCAATTTCTCATAAAGTTATTAGCTTCCATTTGCTAATTCTATTTTTTAAGGAATTATTTTCCTCAATGAACTTTTGTACCTCTTTTTCTAATAGGCAACTTTGCTTTTTAAGGTATTCTTCTCATTAGTTTTTTGTTTTTCCTTTTGTACCTCTCTCAAATTTTCCATAATTTTCCAGCTATTTCTCTTAACTTGATTTTTTCAAGTCCCTTTTGAGCTCTTCCATGACCTGAGCTCAATTTTTTTTGGAAGCTTTGAATGTAGGATCTTTAACTTTGTTATTATCTTCTAAGTGTGTATTTTAATCCTCCTTGTCATCATAATAACTTTCAATAGTCAGATTTTTTTTTTTGTTTTCTGCTCATTTTCCTAGCTTTTACCTCTTTCTTAAAGTAGGGTTCTGTTTCCAGAGTAGAGGATGCACTGTGCCAAACTTCAGGGGTTTTGTACAGCTATTTTCAGAAATCCTTCTAGGAATCTGACCACAAGCACTTTTTTTTGTCCTGGAGCTATTACTTGTATCCATGTCCTACTGTAGCTGTAAGATCTAGTGTGCTGGCTGGAGCTGAGGCTTCAGTGACCACTGACCACTGTACTCGCACTCTGTTGCCACAGACCTTCTTGATTGACCTTCCATGTCCTCTTTGGTGTCTCCAGGCTGAGTCCAGAAACCTCCACAATTGCTGCTTATTCAGAATTTGGCTTGGACTGAACTGAGGCTGGGACCAGGCTGAGGCTGGGACCAGGGCTGAACACTGTATTCCCACCCTTTCTGCTGAGCTTCTGAATTGCTTTAGGAAGGAAAGTGTTCTTCCCAGTCTTTTTGAGTGATCTAATGCTCTAAAATTTGTTTAGAATTATCATTGAAGGAATTTGGAGAAGTTTGGGGGAGAGGTTAGGCAAGTTCCTGTCTTTACTCCATCATCTTGGCTGTGCCCTCTGAAGAACTTTGGAATCAACTGTGAGACATAAAAGACACTGACACATGATGCCCAGAATGATGTGGCCATATCAAAAAAGATGCTGTAGTCTATGAATAAAGCAGAATTCCACAAGTTCAAAAGAGACACAAGATATACAATTTTAGAGAGATCTCTCCTCCAAATATGAATATTTTGAACTATGTTCATATTTGTGCATATCCTGTGACAGATTCTTCCAAGTTCATATTGGTCTGACCCAGGTTAACAGAAGATCAAATACAGTGCTTAAACAGTCCCATTATAGAAAAAAAATTGAAAAGTTATTAATGAGTTCACTAAAAAAAAATATCCAGGGCCAGATGGATTCAAAAGTGAATTCTACCAAACATTTGAATAATAATTCATTCCAATACTATGTAAATTATGTGGAAAAATAGGTAAAGAAGGAACATTGCCAAATTCCTTCTATCACACACATATGGCACTGATATCTAAACCTGGAAGGGTCAAAAAAGAGAAAGAAAATTACAGACCAATCTCCCTACTAAATATCAATGCAAAAATTTATTTTTTTATTTAAAACTAAAATTATTTATTTTAAATAAAAATAATTCAGTTTAAATAAAAATAAAAATATTTAGTTTTAAATAAATATTAACAAAGAGATTACAGCAATTTATCAGCAGGATAATACGCTATGATTAAGTGAGATTCATACCAGGAATGCAGGGCTGGATTAAAATCAGGTAAAGTATTATAATAATCAACCATCTTAATATTAAAGCCAATAGAAACCATTGCATAACCTAAATAGATGCAGGAATATATTTTGACAAAATATAGTACCTATTTCTATTAAAACAATAGAGATCAGAGGGATAAAGGAAGTTTGCCTTGAAATAATATGCAGTATCTATATAAATACTATAGTAAGCATTATTTGTAATGGACACATTCTCAGTAAGATCAGAGCTGAAACAAAGATGCTCATTATCACCACTGTTATTCAACTTTGTACTAGAAATGTTGGGTACTGCAATAAAAAAGAAAACTAAATTAAAGGAATTAAAAAAGAAAATGAGGAAATAAAAATATCACTCTTTGTAAATGATATTATATACTTAGAGAATCTTAGAAAATCATCCAAAAATCTAATGGAAACAATTCACAGGTTTAGCAGTGTTAAAAGATATAAAATAAAACCACAAAAATTATCAACATTTCTACAAATTACTGAGAAACCAGATCAACAAGAGATAGAAAGATAAATTCCATTTAAAATTACTGTAGACAAAATAAAATACTTGGCAGCCTACCTGCCAAGACAAACCCAATAACTATATGAACACAGCTGCAAAACAGTTCTCACACAACTAAAATCAGTTCTAAACAATTAGAAAAATATTGGTTATTCATACCTAGGCCAATCTAATGTAATAAAAATGGCAATTCTGCCTAAATTGGTCTACTTGTTCAGAGCCTTAACTACCAATACAACTTTCAAACAGTATTTTATACAGCTAAAAAGATAATAACAATATTCAACTGGAAGAACGAAAAATCAAGAATTTCAAGAGAATTAATGCAAAATATACAAAGTATTGTGACTTAACAGTACCAAACATAAAACTATATTTTAAAGCAGTAGTCATCAAAATCATTTGGTACTGGCTAAGAAATACCATGGTGGATCACTGGAATAGATAAGATACACATGACAAAATAATTAAGACCTATTGCAATCTAATATTTGATCAACCTCCAAACTCCAAATTCTGGAATGGAGTTTTAAAAAATGAAATTATATAATATGTTCCCTATAAGAAATGATACTTATATTCATAATTAACACAAATAGAAATTTATCACTTACAAAATTTTTCACATACATAATTTATTTGATCCTTACAACCTTTTAGATGGATAATGGAAACAGATCCTAAAAAAAAAAAAAAAAAAAAAAAAAAAAAGTAAAAAGATTTTCCAGGGATGTGTAGGTTATGTATATATATAAATGACTAACATAAAGTGGAATTCAAAATAAATATAGAATGTTGTAAATAAATGAATGTTTAAAATTATAACATACTAGAAAATAGGATGTTAATTATAAAATATTTCTCTTAAAATTTTTAAAATTTTTATTTAAAATTTAAATTAAAAAATTAATTTAAAATTGTGTTCATTTTGAATTTAAAGACAAAAAACAAAAAAGAGATTTCCATAAGTCCAATATAAAAAGAGGATCCACTATAAACCATGAATTCCATTTTATATTATTTATTTATTTTTGAGAACTATGTAATAAATACTACACATTATTTTTTTTATTATATCTTTTTATTTACAAAACATATGCATGGATAATTAATTTTTTCAACACTGATCCTTGCAAAATCTTCTGTTCAAAATTTCCCCTCCTTCCCCACCACTCCCTTCCCTATATGACAGGTAGTCCAAACATGTTAAATATGTTAAATTATATGTTAAATCCAATATATGTAAACATTTTAATACAGTTATCTTGCTGCACTAGAAAAGAGGCTGAATTTGCTGATTAGTTGAGGGTCATTGGAGAAGGTCTAAAAGAAACTTGTGTTTTCTCTGCTATCTTGGTTCTGACCCCCCTACATATTATTTTCAAAAAAAATTACCCCACTTTTCTGTTTCCTCCTAAGATTTCTTAGAAATCTAAGAATGCAACCTACTTTTTTTGCATGCTAAGGGAGAGTTCTCTGCTATGCCTTTTTTCATTTTTTTCTCCCTCTCTCTCTCTCTCTACCCTGCTATAGGAAAAAAGGATACAACCATTTGGCACAAATTGTGATATACAGGCAAAACTATCATATGCATACATATATTTATCAGTTATTTTTCTGGTTGTGGATAACATCTTCTTTCATAGATTATTTTTAGTTGATTTTAGTATTTATAATACTAAAAATGACAGTTATTCAAAGTTATTCAAAAACAAGCTTACATATTGTTGTAACTGTGTACAAAATGTTATTGGTTCTGTTCATTCCACTTTTATATATTTCATGCAAATATTTACATATTTGTTTGTTTGTTTCTAAAATCAGCCAGTTCATCATTTCTTATAGTCAGGATTATTCCATCACAATGACATAGCACAACTTGTTAGGCATTACCTTATTGATGGACATCCCCTAATTTCCAGTTCTTCACCACAACAAAGAAAGATGCTATAAATATTTTAAAACATATAAGTATTTTTTCCCAGATAACCTTGGTAAATAAACCTAATAGTTGGATTGCAGGGTCAAAGGGTGTTACTTTCCAAAATGGTTGGATCAGTTCACAATTCCACCACCAATGAATTGATGATCTATTTTTTCAAAATCCTTCCAACATTAGTCACTTTTTCCTACTTTCAATCTAGCCAATCTAATAAGTATACAATATTTGAAAATTGTATTTTTTCCTAATCAATAATTATTTAGCGCATTTTTTCATGTAACTATATATAGTTTTGATTTTTTCAATGAAAAAACTTCATATTTTGACCATTTTTCAATTGGGAAATGACTATTTAAAAATGGCAGTGTTCTTAGACATCTTAGTAAATAAAATCTTAGAACTGAAAGGGACTTTTATACATAGAATATTGGGACAATATATATTATTTAAAAGAAATCTAAGAATGCATCCTATTTATTTATATGCTAAGGGAGAATGTCTACTAGAAAATAAAACCATTATCTTCCAGATCTTTGTCTATATTGTTCTACAGAAAAAAAAAAAAAAAAAAAAAAAAAAAAACTCAGTGGACAGATAAACATTTTCTACCTTCTATGCTGTCCTACTGCTTTTTTTCTTCTTTTCTATCACCTGATGTCTAGTTTGTTCAGTCTTTTTTTTTCCCCTGAGGAAATATTGTTCTGATAAGTAAATATACCTACTAGCATAAGTGACAGGTCATCTGACTGATAGGGAATTACTGTTAAAATTCCCAGCTTTCACAGGAGGCATTTGAATTTTAAAACTTCTATTATAAATCTTCTGTATTCTTATTTTACACTGGCTGCTTCCTGGCCACAAGGGGGTTTTCCTTTTCAGCTGAGTTTGCTTATGTTAACACAGTTTGACAGTTTAATAATTTAAACTGTTTATATTCCCCAAAGTGTGTGTCAGAGTGAACTCATGATTCTCTTTTTCATTCTCTCTCTCTCTCTCTCTCTCTCTCTCTCTCTCTCTCTCTCTCTCTCTCTCTCTCTCTCTCTCTCTCTTTCCATCTCTCTCTTTCTCATTCTCTTTCATTCTTCCTCTTTCCCCTTTAAACCCTTGCAATATGCCACCACCTCCGTGTGATAAAGTCTATTTTCTATTTTTCAGGTTTGCCAATCATTACTTCAAAGATTCTCAAGTAGAGGAACCATATATGATCATTTATTCCAAATATATCATGTTAGATTATATGAAATTGAGATGTAGTAAAGAAAAGTGATCTCTATGAGTTCATATATTTAGTAACTATCAGAAACAAAATTTGAATCCAAAATTTCAATCAAAGCCCCATTTCTTATTTATCCTTTGACATTCCTCAAAAAAAATCACACTATATAACTATATGGAGAATAATATTAAAAATAGTTGATAAAGGAGAAAAGAGCATTAGTCTAAATACTGTCATTTCACAGTTGAATCAAGTCATAACAGAGTGGATTGATTTGCCCAAGGTCAAGCATAAACCTATTAGCACCTCCTAGACTTGTATGATAAGGGTGAATGTCTACTAGAAAGTACACATTTTCTTCTAGTCATTTTTTTATATTGTTCTACAGAAAAAAAAAAAAAAAGTTTGAGTGGACAGATAAACACTTTCTACACTGTTTCCATGACCTCTTTTTCTTCTCTTCCATCACTTGGTCTCCTTAACTCTTAGGACAACAATTTGGTCTCTATGATTCATAAAATATTTTTTCTTATTTTGTTTTCAAAATTATTCTAAGATGAGATAAAACTGAGTGATCGACTTATGGCCAAGATGGCAGCTTAGAGGCAGACAGCTGCTTGAGCTCCTCGTTTTCTCTCAGGATTTACTTCATGACAAGCCTTGGAGTTAATGCTTGACTGGAAAAGAAACCCACAAATATTCACCAACAGAAGACATCCTTGAAATTTGCCAGAGAAGGTCTGTGTTTGCTCGGGGGAGGGTCAAACAGATTGGGTGCAGACTGAGGGCAGGCAAGCCAGAGTGAGACAGACAGCTCACACAGCTCAGACCTAGGGGGGAGGGGTACGATCTCTGCTGTTTCTGCAAAAAGACTTTTACCCCAATGTGGATATTCCGTCTTGGCAGCAGCCAGGAACAGCAGGGACGGTGTAAACACCAGAGGTGAAGAATAAAACCCCAGAAAGCTAGCGTCTCTCTGAACCACGCCACCCCTAACCCTGACTTGGAGTGACTCAGCACGTTCTTAGAGCCTCAGAGCTCAGACACAGGGCAGCCATCCCTGTCCTGTTAGTGGCTTGCTGCTGCCCTCACCCTCAGTCTGTAGAGGAAGCCCATTAACACCATCCAGCCCCATCCCCCCAAAAACAAACCTATTGTTTCTCTTGTCAATTTGTTTTCTTCGATTTCCGCTCTGAAAAAATGAATAAAAAATTCAAAAGGGCTGTAACCATTGACAGCTTCTGTATGGAGAGAGAACAGACTTCAAATACTGAGGAGACTAAAAACAGACTGTCCCCAGAGGAATCCTCTAAGGGGGATATGATCTGCTCCTCAATACAAAAGAATTTATTTTTTTATTTTTTTATCTTATTTTATAATTATAACATTTTTTGACAGTACATATGCATGGGTAATTTTTTACAACATTATCCCTTGCACTTACTTCTATTCAGATTTTTTTCCCTTCTTCCCCCAACCCCCTCCCCCAGATGGCAAGCAGTCTTATATATGTTAAATATATTACAGTATATTCTAGATACAATATATGTGTGTAGAACCGAATTTTTTGTTGCACAGGAAGAATTGGATTCAGAAGGTAAAAATAACAGTTTACATTCATTTCCCAGTGTTCCTTTTCTGGATGTAGCTGGTTCTGTTTCTCTATGTTGAAGAAATCCACTTCCATCAGCATACATCCTCGTATAGTATCATTGTTGAAGTGTATAATGATCTTCTGGTTCCGCTCGTTTCACTCAGCATCAGTTGATGTAAGTCTCTCCAAGCCTCTCTGTATTCCTCCTGTTGGTCATTTCTTACAGAAAAATAATATTCCATAACATTCATATACCATAGTTTACCCAACCATTCTCCAATTGATAAAGGGCTGCCACAAACATTTTGGCACATACAGGACCCTTTCCCTTCTTTAGTATTTCCTTGGGGTATAAGCCCAGTAGTAGTATGGCTGGGTCAAAGAGTATGCACATTTTGATAACTTTTTGGGCATAATTCCAGATTGCTCTCCAGAATGGTTGGATTCTTTCACAACTCCACCAACAATGCATGTGTCCCAGTTTTCCCACAGGCCCTCCAACATTCATCGTTATTTGTTCCTGTCATCTTAGCCAATCTGACAGGTGTGTAATGATACCTCAGAGTTGTCTTAATTTGCATTTCTCTGATCAATAGTGATTTGGAACACTTTCATATGAGTGGAAATAGTTTTAATTTCATCATCTGAAAATTGTCTGTTCATATCCTTTGACCATTTATCAATTGGAGAATGGCTTGATTTCTTATAAATTAAAGTCAATTCTCTGTATATTTTAGAGATGAGGCCTTTATCAGAACCTTTAACTATAAAAATGTTTTCCCAATTTGTTACTTCCCTTCTAATCTTGTTTGCATTAGTTTTGTTTGTGCAGAAACTTTTTAATTTGGTGTAATCAAAATGTTCTATTTTGTGATCAATTATGGTCTCTAGTTCTCCCTTGGACACAAACTCCTTCCTCCTCCACAAGTCTGAGAGGTAAACCATCCCATGTTCCTCCAATTTATTTATGATTTCGTTCTTTATGCCTAAATCTTGGACCCATTTTGATCTAATTTTAGTATGTGGTGTTAAATGTGGGTCCATGCCTAGTTTCTGCCATACTAATTTCCATTTTTCCCAGCAGTTTTTGTCAAATAATGAATTCTTATCCCAAAATTTGGGATCTTTGGGTTTGTCAAAGATTAGATTGCTATTTTTATTCACTATCTTGCCCTGTGAACCTAACCTATGCCACTGATCAACTAGTCTACTTCTTAGCCAATACCAAATGATTTTGGTGACTGTTGCTTTATAATATAGCTTTAAATCAGGTACACTTAGACCACCTTCCTCTGACTTTTTTTTTTATTAGTTCCCTTGCAATTCTTGACCCTTTATTCTTCCATATAAATTTTGTTGTTATTTTTTCTAGGTCATTAAAATAGTTTCTTGGGAGTCTGATTGGTATAGCACTAAATAAATAGATTAGTTTGGGGAGTATTGTCATCTTTATTATATTCGCTCAGCCTATCCAAGAACACTGAATGTCTTTCCAATTATTTAAATCTGACTTTATTTTTGTGGCAAGTGTTTTGTAATTTTGCTCATATAATTCCTGACTCTCCTTTGGTAGATATATTCCCAAATATTTTATACTATCGACTGTTATTTTGAATGGAATTTCTCTTTGTATCTCTTACTGTTGGATTGTGTTGGTAATGTATAAAAATCCTGAGGATTTATGTGGATTTATTTTGTATCCTGCGACTTTGCTAAAATTCTGAATTATTTCTAATAGCTTTTTAGCAGAGTCATTGGGGTTCTCTAAGTATACCATCATGTTATCTGCGAAAAGTGACAATTTGATTTCTTCATTTCCTACTCTAATCCCTTGAATCTCTTTCTCAGCTCTTGTTGCCAAGGCTAGAGTTTCTAGTACTATATTGAATAGTAATGGTGATAGTGGGCAACCTTGTTTCACTCCTGATCTTACAGGGAAAGGTTCTAGTTCATCACCATTACATATGATGTTTACTGAAGGTTTTAAATATATGCTCCTTATTATTTTAAGGAATAGTCCATTTATTCCTATACTCTCAAGCGTTTTTAGTAGGAATGGATTTTGGATTTTATCAAATGCTTTTTCTGCATCTATTGAGATGATCATATGGTTTTTATTAATTTGATTATTAATATGGTCAATTATACTAATAGTTTTCCTAATATTAAACCAGCCCTGCATTCCTGGTCTAAATCCCACTTGGTCATTGTGTATTATCCTGGGGATGATTTTCTGAAGTCTATTTGCTAATAACTTATTTAAGATTTTAGCATCAATATTCATTAAGGAAATTGGTCTATAGTTTTCTTTGTCAGTTTTTGATCTACCTGGTTTAGGTATCAGTACCATGTCTGTGTCATAGAAGGAATTTGGTAGGACTCCTTAATCCCTATTTTTTCAAATAGTTTATATAGCATTGGAGTTAGTTGTTCTTTAAATGTTTGGTAGAATTCACCTGTAAATCCATCTGGTCCTGGGGACTTTTTCTTAGGAAGTTGGTTAATAGCTTGGTCTATTTCTTTTTCTGAGATGGGACTATTTAGACTACTTACTTCTTCCTCTGTTAATCTGGGCAAGCTATATTTTTGAAGGTATTCTTCCATTTCATTTAAGTTATCAAATTTATCGGCATAAAGTTGAGCAAAGTAGCTCCTAACTATTGTTCTAATTTCCTTTTCATTAGTGGTGAGTTCACCCTTTTCATTTTCAAGACTATCAATTTGCTTTTTCTTTTTTCTTTTTTTTAATCAGGTTTACTAAGGGTTTGTCTATTTTGTTGGTTTTTTCATAAAACCAACTCTTAGCTTTATTAATTAATTCAATAGTTTTTTTACTTTCAATTTTATTAATCTCACCTTTTATTTTTTGAATTTCAAGTTTTGTGTTTGTCTGGGGGTTTTTAATTTCTTCCTTTTCTAGCAATTTTAGTTGTAGCCCAATTCGTTGGCCCTCTCTTTCTCTATTTTATGCAAGTAGGCCTGTAGAGATATGAAACTTCCCCTTATTACTGCTTTGGCTGTATCCCACACATTTTGGTATGATGTCTCATTATTGTCATTTTCTTGGGTGAAGTTATTAATTATGTCTATGATTTGCTGTTTTACCCAATCATTCTTTAGTATAAGATTATTTAGTTTCCAATTATTTTTTGGTCTATTTTCCCCTGGCTTTTTATTAAATGTTATTTTGATTGCATTATGGTCTGAAAAGGATGCATTTACTATTTCTGCCTTAATGCATTTGATTTTGAGGTTTTTATGCCCTAGTATATGATCAATTTTTGTATAGGTTCCATGAACTGCTGAGAAGAAAGTATATTACTTTCTGTCTCCATTTAGCTTTTGCCAAAGATCTATCATATCAAACTTTTCTAGTATTCTATTTACCTCTTTGACTTCTTTCTTATTTATTTTGTGGTTTGATTTATCTAATTCTGAGAGTGCAAGGTTGAGATCTCCCGCTATTATAGTTTTGCTATCTATTTCCTCTTGCAGATCTCTTAATTTCTCTTTTAAGAATTTAGATGCTGCACCACTTGGTGCATATATGTTTAATATTGATACTGCTTCATTATTGATGCTGCCCTTTAGCAGGATATAATGCCCTTCCTTATCTCTTTTAATTAGATCAATTTTTTTTTTGCTTGATCTGAGATGAGGATGGCTACTCCTGCTTTTTTGGTTTTGCCTGAAGCATAATAGATTCTGCTCCACCCTTTTGCTTTTAGTTTGAATGTCTCACCCTGTTTCAGGTGTGTTTCCTGTAAATAACATATAGTAGGATTCTGATTTTTAATCCAGTACAAAAGAATTTCATAGAGGAAATCAAAAAGGCTCTCACAAAAGAGATAGGAGAGAAATGGGAAAAGGAAAGGGAAGCTTGGCAAGAGTGTCTGGAGAAGTCATCCCAGGCATTTAAAGACAGAGTAGATAAAGAAAACAAATCATTGAGAAATAAAATTAGTGAATTGGAAAAGATAAACAACTCCAAGGAAAACAGGATTAGTAAATTGGAAAAAGTAAACAACTCTAAGGAAAACAGGATTAGTGAGCTGGAAAAAGAAAACAGCTCTCTAAAAAGTAAAATGGATAAATTGGAAAAAAATTCCGTAGAAGAAATAAAACTCACTTAAAAAAAACAATTGGATGATTACAAAAAGATGTAAAAAAAGTGAGTGAAGAAAATACATCATTGAAAATTAGATTCGAACAAGTAGAAATGAATGAATCAAGGAGAAACCAAGAAGTAATCAAGCAAAAGCAGAGAAATGAAACAATTGAAAAGAATGTCAAGTACCTTATTAGAAAGACAACAGACCTGGAAAACATATCCAGGAGAGACAATTTGAGAATAATCGGACTCCCTGAAAAATGTGAGGAAAAAAAGAGCTTGGACACCATTTTCGAGGAAATTATCAAAGAGAACTGCCCAGACATTCTGGATACAGAGGGTAAAATAGACATTGAAAAAATTCATCGATCACCTACTGAAAGGGACCCTAAAATCAAAATGACAAGAAATATAGTGGCCAAGTTCAAGAACCATCACACAAAGGAAAAAATACTAGAACCTGCCAGAAAAAAGCAATTAAGATATGGAGGAGCCACAATAAGGATAACCCAGGATCTAGCAGCATCCACATTAAAAGAACAAAGGGCCTGGAACATGATATTCAGAAAGGTTAAGGAACTTGGTATGCAGCCAAGAATAACTTACCCAGCAAAAATGAGCATAATTTTCCAGGGAAGAAGATGGACATTTAATGAAATGAATTAATTCCATCTATTCTTGATGAAAAAAAAAACAGACCTACATAAAATGTTTGATCTTCAAATACAGAACTCAAGAGATTTCTAAAAAGGTAAAAAGAAATCTTGAGAACTATACTTCTGCCATAAAACTATGTAAAGAACATATGTATAATTTGTCCTAGAAACTAGAGGTGGAAAGGAAATTACATCATAAAAAAGTGTAAAGTGGTGGTACTACATCTCATGAAGAGGCAAAGGTAACCTATTATATCTGAGAGAAAGAAAGGAGGGAGATGAACATAGTGTGTATCAATAGACATATTCGATTTATGGTGAAACTTCTTCCACTTCATTGAAAAGTGAGAGGGAAGGAGTAAGCTAAGGGGAAGGGAATACAGAAATTGTGAGGAAAAGGAGTAAAAGAAGAGGAGGAACTTTAAGGTGGGGGAGGGATACTAAAAAGGGAGGGCTGTGAAAAGCAAGTGGTGTTCACAAGTTTAATACTGGGTAGGGGGGTAGGAGGGAAGGAAAGGAGAAAAGCATAAGCAGGGGTTAACAGGATGGCAAGCAATATAGAATTAGTCATTCTAACCATAAATGTGAATGGGGTAAACTCCCTCATAAAGAGGAAGCAGTTAGCAGACTGGATTAAAAGCCAGAATCCTACTCTATGTTGTTTACAAGAAACACACCTGAAACAGGGTGATACATTCAAACTAAAAGTAAAAAGGTGGAGCAGAATTAGATAAATCAAACCACAAAATGTTTGTGGCAGCCCTTTTCATAGTGGCTAAAAGCTGGAAGATGAATGGATGTCCATCAATTGGAGAATGGTTGGGTTAATTATGGTATATGAATGTTATGGAATATTATTGTTCTGTAAGAAATGACCAACAGGAGGAATACAGAGAGGCTTGGAGAGACTTATATCAACTGATGCTGAGAGAAACGAGCAGAGCTAGGGGATCATTATACACTTCAACAATGATACTGTATGTGGATGTATTCTGATGAAATTGGATATCTTCAACATAGAGAAGAGCAAATCCAATTCCAATTGATCAATGATGGACAGAATCAGCTACATCCAGAAAAGGACCACTGGGAAATGAGTGTAAACTGTGAGCATTGGTTTTTTATTTTGTTTTGTTTTGTTTTGTTTTTCTTCCCAGATTATTTTTACCTTCTGAATAAAATCCTTCATTTGCAACAACAACAATTCGGTTCTGCACATATATATTGTACTTAGGATATACTATATGATATTTAATATGTATGGGAATGCCTGCCATCTAGGGGAGAGTGTGGAGGGAAGGAGGGGAAAAATTCACAACAGAAGGGAGTACAAGGGATAAGGTTGTTAAAAAAATTACCTATGCATATGTACTGTCAAAGAAAATGTTATAATTATAAAAATTAATAAAAATACTACCAAAAATAGAATAAAATCCTCACATCCATTAAAAAAAAACTGAGTCATCACTAAAAGAACCAATGGGGAATTCAGAATTAATAAACCAAATATTATCTTTTAAAAAAGTATTACAGGATAAGGAGCCAAGTTGTTTGAGAGCAGACACAACTTTGTCATCTCCTCTGATTTTTTTCTTGAATCAACAGTTCATTAAGTCTATAAACTGGTTTTGAAGCAACAGAACACACAAGTATTTGGAGTACAACGCATTTATGGAAGATGATACCTTGGAAGAACTTCAGAAGAGGTCTGTTTCAATCCAGCAAGAGAATAGTCTGCTGAGCCCAGATCACATCTCAGGGAGCCTGGGACAAGGAGCTGGGGCAGGGAATTAGAGTGATGCTGCTTCTGCATACTGGGAAAGCTTCTGTGAATCTCATAGGCTATTCTGCCCTGGTTGCAAGTGAGTGGGTTAATAGATTTCCTACAAGATACTCAAAAACCTATACAAAAGGCAAATTGTAAGTCATTGAGCTCTGGAAGAACTGGCACATGGCTATGATTAACTAGCACTGGAAGTTAGTCAGAAACACTGGTCCCAGGGCAAACTAAAGCAGCTGTTGCTCCTTTGCCTTAAGAACAGAGTTCAGCCCTTAAAATGATCAAAAAAAGTAAAAAGAACTCTGAACATAGAAAACATTTATGGAGAGAGAGTACAGGCCTCAATCCCTGAGGTTCCTAAAGGCAAAACAAATCCAAATGAATCCCCAAAGGGATAAGCTGGTCCCCATTTCATAAGCCATTGATGGATGATCTCAAAAAAGGATCTTAAAAGAGAATTAGAAGAAAAATTGGGAAAGGAAATGAGATTTTTGCAAGAGGGTATGGGAAAACGAGAAATTATCTGAAGAAAACTCCTTAAAATAGATTTGATGAAATGGAAAAAGCATATAACTCCATACAAAATAGATATGAAAAAGATCCCAATTCTTTGAAAAACAATTTATGAAGTGGAATAAATGCAATGAACAAAACAATTCAATTAGCCAAATGCAAAAGGAGCTAAAAAATTCAAAGTCCGATTCTTTTTGTACAGCAAAACAACTTTTTAGACATGTATACATATATTGTATTTAATTTATACTTAAATATATTTAACATGTATTGGTCAACTTGCCATCTGGGTGGGAGGGAAGAAGGGGAAAAATTAGAACAAAAGGTTTGGCAATTGTGAATGTTGTAAAATTACCCACGCATATATCTGGTAAATAAAAACTATTAATTTTTTTAAGCTAAAAAAGGAAACTGAAGAAAATAATACACTTAAAATTAGAATTGAACAAATGGAAGTTAGAGACTCAATAAGACTTCAAAGATCAGCCAAACAGAATCAAAAAAGGTGAAAAAAAAAAAAAAAAAGAAGAAAAGGAAATTGGAAAAACAACTCCAAAAACAACTGACTTGGAAAATAGTTCTAAAACAGCCAATCTAAGGATTATTGGACTTGCTGAAAGGCATGATGTAAAAAGAGCCTAGACATTATCCTTCAGGAAATCATAAAAGAAAACTTCCCTTATGTCTTACAATCTGAAGGCAAAATAGCCACTGAAAGAATTCACCTTCTGAAAGAAGTCCCAAATTAAAATCCCAAGGAATACCATGGCTAAATTTGACAACTATGAGACCAAAATTAAAATATTGCAAGTATCCAAAGAAATAATTAAAATACTGAAAGGCCACAATCAGGATTACTCAAGACAGCTTCTATCTCATAAGACCAAAGGAAGTGGAATCAGATATTCTGAAAGGGAAAGGAACTTAGATTTCAGCCAAGATATAAACCATCCATCTAAAATAAGAATTATCTTTGAGGGAACAAGATAGGCATTCAATGATACAGGTAAATTTCATCTATTTTTGGTGAATAGAACTGAGCTGAACAAAAAAGTTTGATCAAGGAGGGTGAGCATTACGTGAATCTTACTCTCATCAGATTTGCTCAAAGAGAAAATATGAGACATATTTGGTTTCACAGAGAAACTTCTATCTCCTTATAGCGAAGTGGGAGAGGAAAAGGGAGGCTAATAAAAGGGAGAAAAAGAAGTAGTAGGGGAAAGGTGTAAGAAAAAGGGAGGGGCTCTAAAAGAGGAAAGTTTTCTGGGAGAGGTGGTCAGAAGCAAAATATTGGGGAAGAAGGAAAGGGGAAAGGAAAGAGCAATAGGGTAAATAACATTGTAGGAAATAAGAGAATTAGTCATTTTAACTGTGAGTGTAAATGGGGTGAACTCTCCCATAAAATGGAAATGGATAGCAGACTGGATTAAAAGTCAGAGTCCCACATATGTTGTTTACAAGAAATACATTTAAAGCAGAGTGGTACATACAGAGTTGGAGTAGAATTTATTATACTTCAGGTGAAATTAAAAAAAAAAAGCAGGTGTAAGGATCTTGATCTTAGATCAAGAAAAAGCAAAAATCTATTTTAAAAAAAAATCTTTAAAAGATATAAGGAAGGAAACTATATCTTGTTAAAGGGTACCATAGATAATTAAGCGATATCAATACTAAAAACATATGTACCAAGTGGTACAGCATCCAAATTCCTAGAGGAGAAGTTAAAAGACATGCAAGAATAAAGACATAGAAAAACTATTCTAGTGGGGGATCTCAACCTTGCTTGCTCAGAGCTAGAGAAATTGAACCATAAAATAAATAAGAACGATGTTAAGGTAGTAACCATAATTTTAGAAAAGTTATATATGATAGATCTTTGTAGAAAATTGAATGGAAACAGAAAGGAATATACATTTTTCTTGGCAGTTCATAGAACCTAAACAAAAATTGACCATATATTAGGACATAAAAACCTCAAGATCAAATACAGAAAAACAGACATATTAAAATCATCTTTTTCAGAGCATGATGAAATAAAAATCACATGCAATAAAAAACCAGGGAGAAATACACATAAATTAAGTAGAAACTAAATAATCTAATCCTAAAGAATGAATGAATGGATGAAACAACAAATCATAAACACAATAACTTCATCCAAGAAAATGACAATAATGAGAAAACATACAAGAATTTTAAGGTTGCAGCCAAAGTAATTATAAGGGGAAATCTAATATCTCCAGATGCTTACTTACCTAAAATAGAGAAAGAGAAGGTCAATAAATTGTGCTTCCAACTTAAAAAAAAGCAAATTCAAAACCCTCAAATATCAAATTTGAAATTCTGAAAATATAAGAGGAGATTAATAAAATTGAAAATAAGAAAATTATTGAACTAATAAAGAAAACTAAGAGTTGGTTTTATGAAAAACCAAAAAAATAGATAATCCCTTAGTTAATTTGATCAGAAAAGGTAAAGAATATCAAATTGTCAAATTGCTATTCTCAAAAATAAAAAGGGAGATCTTTCTACTAATGAAGATGAAATTACAGCAATAATTGGGAATTCTTTTCCCAAGTATATGTCAATAAATTTGATAATCTAAATGAAATGGAGGAATGGCTACAAAAATATAGATTTCCCAGGTTAACAGAAGAGAAAATAAATTATTTAAATAGTCCCATTTTAGAAAAAGAAATAAAACAAGCTATTAATCAACTTCCTATGAAAGAAATCTCCAGGGCCACTTGGATTTAAATGTGAATTCTACCAAACATTTAAAGAACATTAATTCTAATGCTATATAAACTATTTGATAAAAATAGGGAAAGAAGGACTCCTACCAAATTCCTTTTATGACACAGATATAGTATTGATAACTAAAGCAGGTATGGTGAAAAGAGAGGGAAAAAAATATAGACCACTTTCCCTAAGGAATATTAATGCAAAAAACCTTAAAAAATGTTACCAATTAGATCAGAGAAAGAAAGTCATCCCCAGAATAATAAACTATAACCAAGTAGAGTCTATACTAGGAATGCAGTGCTGAGTCATTATTAGAAAAACTATTAGCATAATTGACTATATCAATATCTAAAATAAGAAAAATATAATTATCTCAAAAGAAGCAGAAAAAGCATTTTATAACATTTAACATCCATTCCTATTAAAAACACCAGAGAATATAGGAATAAATGGACTTTTCTTTAAAATGATCAGCAGAGGGGTGGAGCCAAGATGGCAGAGAAGATATACGCAAATTTGTAAGCTCCCTTCTTCCCTTAATACCAATTAGTTAAATCAGCTTCAAAAATAACACTAGACTGCTAAAAACCATAAGGATTAGAAGCACAACTTACTAGCTGAAGAGAATCTGGAATTTCCACAGAAAAGATAGATTCTGAGGGGAGGGAAAAAAAAAAAAAAAAAAGAAAAAAAAAAAAAAAAAAAAAAAAAAAGATCAGCACAGACAGTGTTGGATTGGGCTAGCACACTGTGCCAAATGGGCTGGGGAGAACTCTGGGATCAGAGAAGCCACTGAGGGAGAAGAATCTGGCATAAGCTGAAAGCTCTATTCTGCTTTTTAAAATAGCAGATCAGAAGAGAAATCAAAGCCACATTAAAGCAATAGCTAGATAATGTAATTGGCCGAATCCAGAAGTGACCTAACACCAATCTCCGCACTGCTGTATAGCCGCCTGATGCTGCCCGGGGCTTTTCCTTGGGGCAGTTAAGAACCTGAACAGAGGGGGACACAGCTCAGGGCAGCCTCTAATCCACATAGTGCAGGGCTCAGCCTGAAGCAGTGGAATTCTCCCTGCAGCGAAATTCCAGCAGCAGCAGAACTCCCATAATAGTGGAACCTTCAAAGCAAGAACTGTCTGTGCTCTCTGGACAGACACTTCTGGTTTGAGAGCAGGGGCTTTTTGCAACAGCTGCTAATATCCACGACCCCATGGGAGGCTTTGGCTGGCGTTTGTGACGTTTTTACTGTTCAGCCTCTAGTCTCAGGGCAGTAGCTAGGCCACAGAGCCAGGGTCCTTCACTGGGCACTCCTTGCAACACAGCCATGCTAAATATCTCTAAATCACTTCTGGGGGGAGGGGAACTCTCTCCCAGAGTTCTCTCTTAGTCCAGGCATAGGAGCCAACCTATCCCCATCTGGAGGAAGCTAATAAACAAATTTCTTAGCTCAAGGGCAGACCCCACACAGAATTTTAACAATGAGTAAGAAGCTGAAGAGAACAATTGACACCTTCTACACAGAGAAAGAGCAAGTATTCTACCCCGAGGAGGCTAACAGAAGACAGTCTCCAGATAACACCCAAAAAGGGAATGATACCTGCCCCCCATCACATAACTCTCTCCTAGAAGAGACTATTAAAAAGTTAAGAGAGTTTGAAGAAAAATGGGGAAAGGAAAGAGAAGCTATGATAGAGAATAAAAACGTCCTGAAATTTGAGTTGGAAAAAAAAATAAAGAATTCACAGGAGGTGCAGGGAAACAAGATTTGTGAATTAGAAAAGGTTAAAAATCACAGGGAATTAGGATTTGTGAATTGGAAAAAGAAAATAACTCACTAAAAAATAGTGAAATGGAAAAAAAATTCAACAGAGCAAAATAATTCATTTAAAAATTCAATTGGGCATATACAAAAATAACTAAAAATGTGAATGAAGAAAATAACTCATGAAAAATCAGAACTGAACCAATAGAAATCAATGATTCATTGATAAAGAATCAGTCAAACAAAACAAAAAGAAAATGAAAAGCTGCAGAATAATGTCAAATACTTACTGGAAAAATCTATAGACCTGGAAAATAGATCTAGGAGAGATAATCTGAGGATCATTGGACTTCCCGAAAACTATGATTAAAAAAAGAGCCTAGATTCTGTTTTACAGGAAATCATCAAAGAGAACTGTCCAGAGATAATAGAAACAGAAGGGAAAATAGGCATTGAAAGAACTCATAGAACACCTTCTGAAAAAGACCCTAGAAAAAGAAAAAGAACTCCATGGAACATTGTGGCTAAGCTGAAGAACTATCAAACTAAGGAAAAAATATTGCAAGCAGCTAGGAAAAAAAAAACAATTCAAATATGAAGGTGCCACAATAAGTGTAACACAAGATCTGGCTGCCTCCACATTAAAGGATCGAAGGGCCTGGAACCTGATATTCCAAAGGGCAAAAGAACAAGGATTGCAACCAAGAAAAAACTACCCAGTTAAGTTCAGGATTTTCTTCCATGGAAGAAGATGGTCATTTAATGAAACAGAAGAATTCCATTTGTTTCTAAGAAAAAAAAAAAAAAAAAAAAAAAAAAAAAAAAAAAAAAAAAAACAGAAAACAGACTTAAACAAAAAAGTTTATCTACATCCACAAGACTGAAGAGAAGCAGAAAAAGGTAAAAAGAACTCTTGAGAACTGTTTCTCTGTTGTAGATATACAGAAAGTCTGCATGGATAATTTGATTTTACTGATATAATATTTAAAAAAAAGGGAAGTAGTAAAGGGAAGGGGGTAGTATCAGAAAAAGAGGAAGGAGTGATAAAAAGAGGGAAACTACATCTCAGGAAGAGGCATAGAAAATCTACCACATCTGAGGGAATTTATAAAGGGGGAGAAACATTGTGTGAATCTTACTCTCATCAGAGTAAGCTCAAAGAGTAAATAATTGACATATTTGTTTTTCAGCGAATTCTCTCTCAACTTATTAAAAGGGGGGAGAGGACAAGAGAAAAGGAAAAGGGAAATAAGGGAAGAGTACAAGAAAGGGGAAGGGACTTAAAAGGAGGGGGGAGGGATACTAAAAAGGGAGGGCTGTGCATCACAAGTGGGGTCTATAAATTAAATACTGGGGAAGGGGTTCAGGGGGATGAAGGGGGGAAAAACGAAATCAGGGGATAATATGATGGCAGGAAATACAGAATTAGTAATTTTAATTGTAAATGTGAATGGGATGATCTCTCCCATTAAACAGAGGCGAATAGCAGACTGGAACAAAAGTCAGAACCCTACAATATGTTGTTTACGGGAAACACACTTAAAGCAGGGAGAAACATACAGAGTAAAGGTAAAAGGTTGGAGCAGAATCTATTATTCTTCAGGTAAAGCCAAAAAGCAGGGGTTTCCATCCTTATCTCAGATCAAGCTAAAGCAGAAATTGATCTAATTAAAAGAGATAAAGAAGGAAACTATATCCTGGTAAAAGGTAGCATAGACAATGAAGCCATATCAATACTAAACATATATGCACCAAGTGGTATAGCATCTCACTTCCTAAAGGAGAACTTAAGAGAGTTGCAAGAAGAAATAGACAGCAAAACTATAATAGTGGGAGATCTCAACCTTGCACTCTCAGATTTAGACAAATCAAACCACAAAACAAACAAGAAAGAAATTAAAGAGGTAAATAGAACATTAGAAAAACTAGGTATGCTAGACCTTTGGAGAAAAATGAATAGTGATAGAAAGGAGTATAATTTCTTCTCAGCAGTTCACAGAACCTATACAAAAATTGACCATATATTAGGACATAAAGATCTCAAAATTAAATGCAGGAAGGCAGAAATAGTAAATGCCTTCTTCTCAGATCACAATGCTTTAAAAAACTACATTCAATAAGACATTAGGGTAAATAGACCAAAAAGTTATTGGAAACTGTATCATCTCATCTTAAAGAATGACTATGTGAAACAGCAAATTATAGAAACAATTAATAATTTCACCCAAGATAATGACAATGATGAGACATCATACCAAAATTTGGGGGATGCAGCTAAAGCAGTAATAAGGGGAAATTTTATATCTTTAGAGGCTTATTTGAACAAAATAGAGAAAGAGAAGATTAATGGGCCTGCAACTTAAAAAGCTAGAAAAAGACCAAATTAAAAACCCCCAAACAAAAACTAAACTTGAAATACTAAAATTAAAAGGAGAAATAAATAATATTGAAAGTAAAATCTATTGAATTAATAAATAAAAACAAGAGTTGGTTTTATGAAAAAGCCAATAAAATAGATAAACCTTTGTTAAATCTGATCAGAAAAAAGAAAGAGGAAAATCAATTGTTAGTCTTACAAATGAAAAGGGGGATCTTTCCACCAATGAAGAGGAAATTAGAGAAATAATAAAGAGTTACTTTGCCCAACTTTATGCCAATAAATTTGATAACTTAAGTGAAATGAATGACTACCTCCAAAAATATAGGCTTCCTAGATTAACAGAGGAGGAGGTAAACTGCTTAAATAGTCCCATTTCAGAAAAAGAAATAGAATAAGCTATTAATCAACTCCCCAGGAAAAATCCCCAGGACCAGATGGATTTACATGTGAATTCTACCAAACATTTAAAGAACAATTAGCCCCAATGTTATATAAACTATTTGAAAAAATAGGGGATGAAGGAGTCTTACCAAACTCCTTTTATGACACAGGCATGGTACTGATACCTAAACCAGGTAGAATGAAAATAGAGAAAGAAAACTATAGACCAATTTCCTTAATGAATATTGATGCTAAAATCTTAAATAAGATATTAGCAAAAAGACTTTAGAAAATCATCCACAGGATAATACATTTTAATCAAGTAGGATTTATATTAGGAATGCAGGGCTGGTTTAATATTAGGAAAACTATTATTATAATTGACCATATTAATAATCAAATTGATAAAAACATATGACCATCTTAATAGATGCAAAAAAAGCATTTGATGAAATCCAACATCCATTCCTACTAAAAACACTTGAGAGTATAGGAATAAATGAACTATTCCTTAAAATAGTCAGGAGCATATATTTAAAACCATCAGTAAGCATAATATGTAATGGAGATAAACTGGAACCTTTCCCAGTAAGATCAGGAGTGAAACAAGGTTGCCCACTATCACCATTACTATTCAATATTGCATTAGAAATGCTAGCCTCGGCAATAAGAGTTGAGAAAAAGATTAAAGGAATAAGAGTAGGTAATGAGGAAATCAAACTGTCACTCTTTGAAGATGATATGATGGTATACTTAGAGAACTCCAGAGATTCTAAAAAAAGTTAGTTATTAGAAATAATATATAACTTTAGCAAAGTGGCATGATACAAAATATACAAAAAAAAAGTTAGATGAAGGTGGTCTAGGTGTACCTGATCTAAAGCTATATTATATAGCAGCAGTCACCAAAATCATTTGGTATTGGCTAAGAAATAGACCAGTCGATCAGTGGAACAGATTAAGTACAAAGGACAAAAAAGGGTACAACTATAGCAATCTAGTGTTTGACAAACCCAAAGATACCAACATTTCGGATAAAAATTCATTATTTGAAAAAAAACTGTTGGGAAAACTGGAAATTAGTATGGCAGAACTTAGATATGGATCCACACTAATACCATATACAAAGATAAGATCAAAATGGGTCCATGATTTAGGCATAAAGAATGAGATCATAAATACATTAGAGGTACAGGAGATAGTCTACCTCTCAGATCTGTGGAGGAAGAAGGAATTTATGACCAGAGGAGAACTAGAGATCATGATTGATCACAAAATAGAAGATTTTGATTACATCAAACTAAAAAGTTTCTGTACAAACAAAACTAATGCAAACAAGATTAGAAGGGAAGTAATAAATTGGGAAAATATTTTTACAGTTAAAGTTTCTGATAAAGGCCTCATTTCCAAAATCTATAGAGAACTGACCCTAATTTATAAGAAATCAAACCAATCTCCAATTGATAAATGGTGAAAGGATATGAACAGACAATTTTCAGATGATGAAATTGAAACTATATCCACTCATATGAAAGAGTGTTCCAAATCTCTACTGATCAGAGAAATGCAAATTAAGACAACTCTGAGATACCACTACTCACCTGTCAGATTGGCTAAGATGACAGGACCAAATAATGATGAATGTTGGAGGGGATGTGGGAAAACTGGGACACTACTACATTGTTGGTGGAGTTGTGAAAGAATCCAGCCATTCTGGAGAGCAATTTGGAACTATGCCCAAAAATTTTTCAAATTGTACATATCCTTTGATCCAGCAGTGCTACTACTGGGCTTATATCTCAAAGAAATACTGAGAAGGGGAAAGGGACCTGTAGGTGCTAAAATGTTTGTGGCAGCTCTTTTCGTAGTGTCTAGAAACTGGAAAATGAATGGATGTCATCAATTGGAGAATGGTTGGGTAAATTATGGTATATGAATATTATGGAATATTATTGCTATGTAAGAAATGACCAGAAAAGATGTATATAGAGAGGTTTGAAGAGACTTACATCAATGATGCTGAGTGAAATGAACAGAACCAGAAGATCACTATACACTTCAACAACAATATTGTATGAAAATATATTCTGATGTGGATATCTTCAACATAAAGAAGATCCAACTCACTTCCAGTTGATCAATGGTGGACAGAAACAACTACACTCAGAGAAGGAACACTGGGAATTGAATGTAAACTATTAGCACTACTGTCTTTTCTAACCAGGTTACTAATACCTCCGGAATCCAATTCTTAATGTGCAACAAGAAAATTTGATTTTCACATATATATTGTGTCTAGGCTATACTGTAACACATGTAATATGTATTGGATTGCCTGTCATCTAGGGGAGGGAGTAGAGGGAGGGAGGGGTAAATTTGGAAAAATGAATACAAGGGATAATGTCATAAAAATTACTCATGCATATGTACTGTCAACAAAATTTATAATTATAAAATTACTGAAAAAATAGTATAGCATGAAGGAACATTGGTATACTTATATTTATATAATACTTATATTCTATATCCCATTCTTAAAACATTTATAATTTATTCTGAAACATAGAATATTTGAGCTAAAGTGGGCTGTTGAAATGGACCATTATGGGAAACTCCCTCATTTTATATTGGAAGATATTAAGGCAAAGAAAGATTGACTGATTTTTCCATAATCAAGAGATTTGACAATCAATAAGCATGTATTAAGCTCCTGAAATATACTAGTAAATGTACTAGGTACTAAAAATATAAAGATATACATTTTTAAAGTGATTATTCTTTTTATAGCTTTTTATTTACAAGCTATATGCATAGGTAATTTTTCTCATTGACAATTGCAAAACCTTTTGTTCTAATTTTCCCCTACTTCCCACCACCCCTTCCCCCAGATGGCAGGTTGACCAATACATGTTAAATATGTTAAAGTATAAGTTAAATACTATATATATATATATATATATATATATATATATATATATATATATATATATATATATATATATATACTCTTTATACAATATAGTTCTTTATTGCTATACATATATATATATATATATATATATATATATATATATATATGTAAAAATATTTTGAAACGAAGATGAAACTTACACATAATACCATTATTTTCATTGTTCTCTTCATTCTTATTTCACAATGTGAAGTAAACTGGGAACATTTGGAAATATTACCTGTTGGGGAAGTGAATGAAGGAAACAGGGTGGGGAGTGTAGTTTCCTGGCCAGATAGTGGAAGCAGCTAAAAGACATATTTTGGCTTTTCTCAGCTCTTTGTAAACTCCCCACCAGCTGTTATGATGGATTTGGATGGCTGACTGTACAGTAGCCTGATGTACAGATACAGCTCTGAAGGCTGTCTATCATTCCTTAGAAGACACAAAGAAATTCTTCCTTATTACCTGACCATACAAGTCAACTCTCCCTTCCCTCTTACTGTCTTTGAGGGATTTATATAGATGCCCCACACCCTCTCACTCCAAGAATAAACAAGTTGTCCACAAGCTACACTGAAACATCCTACTTTCTACTCTCTGACACAATCATGACAGTCAAATCTGTCTTTTTCTTCCTTACTACATCTCTTCAACCATAGAAATCTGAGGGAATGTGACACTACACAGGTCAGTTTGATTTGGCTTGGAGTCCTCACTCTACAATTATGCAAAATTAGATCAACCACTCTACCTGTCTAAGCTATCTCAGTTTTCTTATCTGTCAACTAGGGATAATCATGCTGGTACTATTTATTTCACCGAATTCTTGTGAGGAAAGTTATTTGTAAAGAGAGGTAATCAAAATATTAATAATAAGAACAATGCATTTAAAATCAGAGAACCTGGGGGTCTGAATTAGTAATCAGCTACATATTTGTGAACTTGGGAAGATTGTTTAACCTTTCTGGAACTCCATTTTTCATTTTTTAAATCAGTTTTTACTTAGATTTTTATATTTCTTACATGTTATACTATCTATGTATTCATCCCCCTTGCAGAGAGCCATTTCCATTTTTTGGAAAGAAAAAAAAAAGAAAAAAATCAACATAACTGACCAATACATTGAAAAAGCGAAATGTGTAATAAGTAACATCTGTGACTCTCCCATTGACATAAGTAGGGATAAATTGGAGGTGTCTTCTCCATTTCCTCACTTATTAAGGAAACCATTGGGATACTTTTGATATCAATCTCAGAGACTGATTGCAATGATAATAATTTCTAATTGGTAACTGGCAATATCAAGTTGAGTTTTTAAGATGTACACCACTATATATGCAATATACTTATGAAGGTACATATATGATTCATTATCTTTACAAAAGCAAGATCCAATTTTGGCAAATGTTGTTCATTACCACCACATACAATGTGCCACTCTGATTGTGCCAATAGATTTTATATTTTGGGAGGGGTTGCCTACCTAGAAAGAAAATGATGGATTGATGACCTTGAAATCCTTTTTATACTTCTGATCCTACTGACCCTATAAAACAGTGGGAGCCCTAGTAATTTAGAAATGAATCTAAAATACATGATAATATTGCCTAACCTGATTCAAGTCCATAAGTTAAATTTCTAGGTTGTTTCTTTACTATTGCTAAAATTCCTGTCTTTCAATCTATTTTTGTCACAGTTTTTCTTCCTTCAAATTTCAATCCTGACTGAAAATGTACTGTGGGATGTGTGTGTGTGTGTGTGTGTGTGTGTGTGTGTGTGTGTTCTGTATGAATAGATTTACTGACAATTTTCTCTCATTTTGTATTACTGTTCTCTACTTTTGTAATAATGCAATGTTTTTCAAAGAACATCGGAGCCACTGAGAGAGCTCTGTCTATGCCTTGCTGGGTCTTTGGAGTATTATGCTGTCAGGAAGCAGGCAGCAGGGAAAAAATAAGAAAAGAAAATAAAAGTTTGTATTTTTCTATAGTAATCGCTTCTGGACTTGTCCTTTTTTGTGGTTGCCAGACGCTGTCTCAATCAGATCTGTGGCTCCCCAGTGTCATTGCTTCCGCTCCTTGTTTCTCCTAAAGGCGGACACAGGGGAAGTCAGCCCCAGAGAAGAATGCGTTTCCATTGAAATAAGTCTTTGCACTTTCAACAAATCTTCTTTCCTTCTATCCATTGGCTTTGTGTGAGAAAAAGAATTCAAATAGTACCTACTATGACTGACAATTTGATGAAGAGGCTGCAGGGTGTAATGTAAAGAACATTGGACTGAGAGTCCAGACAAGTAAGTTCCAGCCTTCATTCTGACTTGGACTAACTGGGCAATTTTCACCCCTCCTCTGGAATTCAGTTTCCTCCTCTCTAAAAGGAGGAGGATGAATTGAATGATCTCTGAGATCCATTTTAGGTCAAATTTTCTTTGTGGTAAATTAATTTCTAAATCAGATTTTATCTTTCATGCATTTAATATCCCTTTCTAAATGTTCTTCCACCTTAAATATTCAATATTTGTACTATTAATATAAAGATGTGCAATAGACACTGTGTAGACCATATATATGCAGACTTCAGATGTAGGCCATCTGAAAAGCCATCCCAGCTTCAAGGCAGTATCCTATAAAAAAGAGTGTGTATGTATGTATGTATGTGTATATATATATATGTGTATATATATATATATATATATATATATATATATGTGTGTGTGTGTGTATATATATATATATATATATATATATATATATAAACAAAATATATTTAGTGTTATTAGTTAACTAGAGGATACATTAATCTAAACAAGACATTTAATCCAATAATATATAGAATAAAATAAGAACTGTCCCCTCTTCCCCCCTTTCTATGTACACATGTGCTAATCCCCTCCCCCCCATAGATTATCACGCCACCTACAGGATAGATTCAACAGAAAGAGAAGACAGATGAACATGTAATTTATTTTCCATGTCTAGAAAGCATATATACATTAGGAATATATATGGCCAGGGGACATGCATGGAGAGATACATACAAGAAATTTGTTGGCAAGAGATCATATAAATTGCTTATTTATCAAAAGTCTACATGGCTGTACAAAAATGTTTGTGGCAGCCCTTTTCGCCCTTTTAGGCAAGAAACTGAAAACTTAGTGAATGCCCACCAATTGGGGAATGGGTGAATAAGTTATGGTATATGATTTTTATGGAATATTATTGTTCTATAAGAAACTATCATCAGGGTGATTTCAGAGAGGCCTGGAGAGACTTACATGAACTAATGCTAAGTGAAATGAGCAGAACCAGGAGGCCATTATACATAGCAACAAGACTTTACAATGATCAATTCTGATGGATGTGGCTCTCTTCAACAGTGAGATAATGCAGGCCAATTCCTATAGAGTTGTGGTGGAGAGAGAGATCTGCATCCAAAGAGAGGACAATAGGGGCTGAATGTGGATCACAACATAGTGTTATCACCTTTTTTGTTGTTGTTTGTTTGCATTTTGTTTTCTTTCTCATTCTTTTGCTTTTTCCTTTGATTTTTCTTGGGCAGCATGATAGTTGTTGAAATATGTATAGAAGAATTACACACGGTTAATATATTTTGGATTACTTGCCATATAGGGAATGGGATGAGGAACAGAGAGGGGAAAATTTTGGAACACAAATTATGAATGTTGACAATTATCTATGCATATGTTTTAAAAATAAAAAAAAATGTTTTAACACTAAAAAAAGAAAAAAAAGTCCAAATGAGAAAATTGAGACAACAAAAGTCTATTTGCTCAAATTTATCTGTTAATATCTGAGGTAGGATTTAAGCTCAAATATTCCAGACTCCAAGCCCAGCACTTCAAACTAGCAGACTATCTTTGTGTTAAATATTACAAATTCCATTGCCAACTGATCTTTGCTCTTAGTTTTTATTTCTACTATGGGAGTCTTCTTGCTCTCAATTTTTAGGTTGCAATGACTAGAAAGCCTCTCCCTTACACAGACTGTCAACTCTTTCAATCCATAACTCGGGCTACTAATCACTAGCATAGTTAAGGCAGTCAACAAAAATCAGTCTCAAATCATTTGTTATTTTTTTAATTGCCTACACTTGGTACTGAACAGGAAGTGGGAAAAAAGTAAGCATTTTTAACTATCTATCAAATATCTATCAGGAGAGAAGGTAGAAAACAGAGAAAGGCAAAAAAATTCATAACGAGTGCAAAATGGGAGAAAATGGGATACTTCCATATTGAGGGTGGTCTGAATATTGCCAAGTCATTTGCATTCTCTTAGGTGCTAAATAAGGTGTTTTCCAGGTAAATAAAGTCTATTTCCAACTCATAGGACAGAGTAGTTATCTCAGTTCAGAGACATAGCAGCCCATTCAAAAAGAATTGTACCAACTTGGATTCTTGGGTCATTTTCTAACCCTGGGGAAAAGGAAAAGCTCATTTATTTATATCCAAAGATCTTCATGCAAATCTCTGAATACATTTCAAAGAAGGCTTATCATCTGTCACTAAAGCATTCTTGCTACAGATGGCCTCCAAGGTGCTATTTTGGGGAGGCAACCAGCAGAGAAGGCCTGCTGCTGCTCTTCTGGTAAGGAAACTCCAACCACCCCTGAAAAATGCAAAAACTACCTTCTTATCATGCATGCACTATTCACTTCTCTCTGCTTATTAGCACTGCAAGCTGTTCTCATTTGTTTCACCATTCTTCTTTTTCTCCTCTTTTTTGCTCTATTTCTTTTCTATTTCCTCTGATTCTATTTCTTCTTTTCTTCATCTCCTTTTTTCTCCTTTCCTCTCCTGCCTCCAATTGTGTCTTTACTCTGGCTTTATGTCCTGCTCTCTTTTGTTTCCTTTTTTCTTCCCTCTTTTGTTTCCCTCCTCTAATTTATTTTCTTCCTCTTCTGTCTCATTCTTTTCCTTCTCATTCTCTTCCTTTTCTCTCTATTCATGCCCACTTTTTTCCTACTTCCAACTTTCCTCTCTCCTCTTCTTTCTACCTATAATAAAATGAGCTTTTACAAAGGAATAAATTTACTTCCAAATGTATAATCACAAATAATGCAAGGAGAAGTTCATAGTTTAGTTTAGTTCACAAAGATCTCAGTTCCACTTCCAAATATAAAACACCTGGACCAAGTCCCAGGAATTCTGGTTCATAAGGACTTCCATGCCAGCCTGGAATACGGTACCACCTATAATCCTGTTTTTCAAAAGCACCATAGCTTAAACTCCAAGTCCTGTGAGGATACTTAAAAGTAAGAAAGAAAAACTAAATGGAATAAATACAAACACCATGAAACCCATTTCTCAGAATTAGGATAGAAAAAGGGAACACTAGAAGGAATTCATCCTCTCCCTAACTGGTATCTATTTTGGCAGAACTAATAGGAGCTCCTGAAAAGAGAAAATCAAAAAGATAGTGAAAAAGACTGACCTTTTAAGTCTCACCATATTTAAGCATTTAGGCAGTAAATTAAGGAGATAGTGTAATAGGGGATTCAGTGGGCTCTATGTTAACCAAACTAGAAAAGCTTAAAATGCCATCCTTGGTTAGATACATCTCTTTCCTTTTTCCCATTCAGTTCTCCATTGCCCCTCTCCTCCAATCCTCCATTCTTCTCACTCATGTCTTTATAGGACTTTTCCCAGAATAATAAATGCAGCTGTGGTCCTGAGCCCCTTGAAGCGTTGCTGTACCACCTGATTTCCAGGAAAATTGTCTGTCTTGCTACTTGGAGGTTATTCAATTTGTCTTAATTCCCACCTCACCCCTCATATACCCCCTCTTTCTTCACTCATGGATGCTCTCTCTCGCTCTCTGTATCTCCTGTTCACCCTCAGCTACTTTGTGTGGCTTTATTCAGCTTTTCAAAGGCATTCCATGCGCCAAAGTCATTAAAATTTATGAATCAGCATGCAAAATAAAGAAATGATAAATATGGTAAAAATAAATGGAGCATCTCCTGATGAGGGATTAC